>NW_026600680.1:117500-151017 GCF_029448725.1 Salvelinus fontinalis | reverse complement strand
GGGACAGGTGGCGGTTCCATAACCGCAGGCAGAACAGCTGAAACTGGAATAGCAGCAAGGCCAGGCGGACTGGGGACAGCAAGGAGTCACCACGGGCGGCAGTCCCGATGCATGGTCCTAGGGCCCAGGTCCTCCGAGAGAAAGAAAGAGAGAAGGAGAAAATTAGAGAGAGCCAAGATTTTCAAAATGTTCATAAATGACAAGCATGGTCAAATAATAATCAGGAATAAATCTCAGTTGGCTTTTCATAGCCGATCATTAAGAGTTGAAAACAGCAGGTCTGGGACAGGTAGGGGTTTCGTAACCGCAGGCAGAAACAGTTGAAACTGGAATAGCAGCAAGGCCGGGCGGACTGGGGACAGCAAGGTGTCAGCATGCCCGGTAGTCCTGACGTATGGTCCTAGGGCTCAGGTTCTCAGAGAGAAAGAGAGAACGAGAGAATTAGAGAGAGCATACTTAAATTCACACAGGACACTGGATAAGACAGGAGAAGTATTCCAGGTATAACCAACTGACCCTAGCCCCCCGACACATAAACTACTGCAGCATAAATACTGGAGGCTGAGACAGGAGCGGTCAGGAGACACTGTGGCCCCATCCGAAGAAACCCCCGGACAGGGCCAAACAGGAAGGATATAACCCCACCCACTCTGCCAAAGCACAGCCCCCACACCACTAGAGGGATATCCTCAACCACCAACTTACAATCCTGAGACAAGGCCGAGTATAGCCCACAAAGGTCTCCACCACAGCACAACCAAGGGGGGGCGCCAACCCAGACAGGAAGTTCACGTCAGTAACTCAACCCACTCAAGTGACGCACCCCTCCTAGGGACGGCATGAAAGAGCACCAGCAAGCCAGTGACTCAGCCCCAGTAACAGGGTTAGAGGCAGAGAATCCCAGTGGAGAGAGGGGAACCGGCCCTGGAGAGACAGCAAGGGCGGTTCGTTGCTCCAGAGCCTTTCCGTTCACCTTCACACTCCTGGGCCAGACTACACTCAATCATATGACCTACTGAAGAGATAAGTCTTCAGTAAAGACTTAAAGGTTGAGACTGAGTCTGCGTCTCTCACATGGGTAGGCAGACTGTTCCATAAAAATGGAGATCTATAGGAGAAAGCCCTGCCTCCAGCTGTTTGCTTAGAAATTTTAGGGACAATTAGGAGGCCTGCGTCTTGTGACCGTAGCGTACGTGTAGGTATGTACGGCAGGACCAACTCGGAAAGATAGGTAGGAGCAAGCCCATGTAACGCTTTAAAGGTTAACAGTAAAACCTTGAAATCAGCCCTTGCCTTAACGGGAAGCCAGTGTAGGGAAGCTAGCACTGGAGTAATATGATCAAATTTCTTGGTTCTAGTCAGGATTCTAGCAGCCGTATTTAGCACTAACTGAAGTTTATTTAGTGCTTTATCCGGGTAGCCGGAAAGTAGAGCATTGCAGTAGTCTAACCTAGAAGTAACAAATGCATGGATGAATTTTTCTGCATCATTTTTGGACAGAAAATTTCTGATTTTTGCAATGTTATGTAGATGGAAAAAAGCTGTCCTTGAAACAGTCTTGATATGTTCGTCAAAAGAGAGATCAGGGTCAAGAGTAACGCCGAGGTCCTTCACAGTTTTATTTGAGACGACTTTACAACCATCAAGATGAATTGTCAGATTTAACAGAAGATCTCTTTGTTTCTTGGGACCTAGAACAAGCATCTCTGTTTTGTCCGAGTTTAAAAGTAGAAAGTTTTCAGCCATCCACTTCCTTATGTCTGAAACACAGGCTTCTAGCGAGGGCAATTTTGGGGCTTCACCATGTTTCATTGAGATGTACAGCTGTGTGTCATCCGCATAGCAGTGAAAGTTAACATTATGTTTTCGAATAACATCCCCAAGAGGTAAAATATATAGTGAAAACAATAGTGGTCCTAAAACGGAACCTTGAGGAACACCGAAATGTACCGTTGATTTGTCAGAGGACAGACCATTCACAGAGACAAACTGATATCTTTCCGACAGGTAAGATCTAAACCAGGCCAGAACTTGTCCGTGTAGACCAATTTGGGTTTCCAGTCTCTCCAAAAGAATGTGGTGATCGATGGTGTCAAAGGCAGCACTAAGGTCTAGTAGCACGAGGACAGATGCAGAGCCTCGGTCTGACGCCATTAAAAGGTCATTTACCACCTTCACAAGTGCAGTCTCAGTGCTATGATGGGGTCTAAAACCAGACTGAAGCATTTCGTATACATTGTTTGTCTTCAGAAAGGCAGTGAGTTGCTGCGCAACAGCTTTTTCTAAAATTTTTGAGAGGAATGGAAGATTCGATATAGGCCGATAGTTTATTATATTTTCCGGGTCAAGGTTTGGCTTTTTCAAGAGAGGCTTTATCACTGCCACTTTTAGTGAGTTTGGTACACATCCGGTGGATAGAGAGCTGTTTATTATGTTCAACATAGGAGGGCCAAGCACAGGAAGCAGCTCCTTCAGCAGTTTAGTAGGAATAGGATCCAGTATGCAGCTTGAAGGTTTAGAGGCCATGATTATTTTCATCATTGTGTCAAGAGATATAGTACTAAAACACTTAAGTGTCTCTCCCGATCCCAGGCCCTCGCAGAGCTGTGCAGATCCAGGACAGCTAAGCCCTGGAGGAATACGCAGATTCAAAGAGGAGTCCGTAATTTGCTTTCTAATGGTCATGATCTTTTCCTCAAAGAAGTTCATGAATTTATTACTGCTGAAGTGAAAGCCATCCTCTCTTGGGGAATGCTGCTTTTTAGTTAGCTTTGCAACAGTATCAAAAAGAAATTTTGGATTGTTCTTATTTTCCTCGATTAAGTTGGAAAAGTAGGATGATCGAGCAGCAGTGAGGGCTCTTCGGTACTGCACGGTACTGTCTTTCCAAGCTAGTCGGAAGACTTCCAGTTTTGTGTGGCGCCATTTCCGTTCCAATTTCCTGGAAGCTTGCTTCAAAGCTCGGGTATTTTCTGTATACCAGGGAGCTAGTTTCTTATGACAAATGTTTTTCGTTTTTAGGGGTGCAACTGCATCTAGGGTATTGCGCAAGGTTAAATTGAGTTCCTCAGTTAAGTGGTTAACTGATTTTTGTCCTCTGACGTCCTTGGGTAGGCAGAAGGAGTCTGGAAGGGCATCAAGGAATTTTTGTGTTGTCTGAGAATTTATAGCACGACTTTTGATGCTCCTTGGTTGGGGTCTGAGCAGATTATTTGTTGCGATTGCAAACGTAATAAAATGGTGGTCCGATAGTCCAGGATTATGAGGAAAAACATTAATATCTACAACATTTATTCCATGGGACAAAACTAGGTCCAGAGTATGACTGTGGCAGTGAGTAGGTCCAGAGACATGTTGCACAAAACCCACTGAGTCGATGATGGCTCCGAAAGACTTTTGGAGTGGGTCTGTGGACTTCTCCATGTGAATATTAAAATCACCAAAAATTAGAATATGATCTGCTATGACTACAAGGTCTGATAGGAATTCAGGAAACTCAGAGAGGAACGCTGTATATGGCCCAGGAGGCCTGTAAACAGTAGCTATAAAAAGTGATTGAGTAGGCTGCATAGATTTCATGACTAGAAGCTCAAAAGACGAAAACGCCATTTTTTTTTTTGTAAATTGAAATTTGCTATTGTAGATGTTAGCAACACCTCCGCCTTTGCGGGATGCACGGGGGATATGGTCACTAGTGTAACCAGGAGGTGAGGCCTCATTTAACACAGTAAATTCATCAGGCTTAAGCCATGTTTCAGTCAGGCCAATCACATCAAGATTATGATCAGTGATTAGTTCATTGACTATGACTGCCTTTGAAGTGAGGGATCTAACATTAAGTAACCCTATTTTGAGATGTGAGGTATCACGATCTCTTTCAATAATGGCAGGAATGGAGGAGGTCTTTATCCTAATAAGATTGCTAAGGCGAACACCGCCATGTTTAGTTTTGCCCAACCTAGGTCGAGGCACAGACACAGTCTCAATGGGTATGGCTGAGCTGACTACACTGACTGTGCTATTGGCAGACTCCACTAAGCTGGCAGGTTGGCTAACAGCCTGCTGCCTGGCCTGCACCCTATTTCATTGTGGGGCTAAAGGAGTTAGAGCCCTATCTATGTTGGTAGATAAGATGAGAGCACCCCTCCAGGTAGGATGGAGTCCGTCACTCCTTAGCAGGTCAGGCTTGGTCCTGTTTGTGGGTGAGTCCCAGAAAGAGGGCCAATTATCTACAAATTCTATCTTTTGGGAGGGGCAGAAAACAGTTTTCAACCAGCGATTGAGTTGTGAGACTCTGCTGTAGAGCTCGTCACTCCCCCTAACTGGGAGGGGGCCAGAGACAATTACTCGATGCCGACACATCTTTCTAGCTGATTTACACGCTGAAGCTATGTTGCACTTGGTGACCTCTGACTGTTTCATCCTAACATCGTTGGTGCCGACGTGGATAACAATATCTCTATACTCTCTACACTCGCCAGATTTAGCTTTAGCCAGCACCATCTTTAGATTAGCCTTAACGTCGGTAGCCCTGCCCCCTGGTAAACAGTGTATGATCGCTGGGTGATTCGTTTTAAGTCTAATACTGCGGGTAATGGAGTCGCCAATGACTAGGGTTTTCAATTTGTCAGAGCTAACGGTGGGAGCCTTCGGCGTCTCAGACCCCGTAACGGGAGGAGTAGAGACAAGAGAAGACTCAGACTCAGACTCCGACTCGCTACATAATGGGGAAAACCGGTTGAAAGTTTCTGTCGGCTGAATGAGCGACACCGGTTGAGCATTCCAACAGCATTTCCCTCCAGAAGCCATGAGAAAGTTGTCCGGCTGCGGGGACTGTGCGGGGGGATTTATACTAACGTTACTATCTGTACTTACTGGTGGCACAGACGCTGTTTCTTCCTTTCCTACACTGAAAATACCCTTGCCTAACGATTGCGTCTGAAGCTGGGCTTGCAGCACAGCTATTTTCGCCGTAAGGCGATCGTTCTCCTGTATATTATGAGTACAGCGACTGCAATTAGAAGACATCATGTTAATGTTACTACTTAGCTTCGGCTGTTGAAGGTGTTGACGAACCATGTCCAGATAAAGCGTCCGGAGTGAAAAGGTTGAATGAGGGAAAAAAGTTGCGATGGAAAAACTAAAAATATAAACGGTAATTAAAAACAGAAACAAAACAAAAAACGTAAAGTTGTCAGCTAGCAAAGTAAAATAAAGTTCGCAGCAAATCGCACAGCAACACGTCTGCAGATTCAACAGGAAGAACACGTTTTATACTGCTGGCTGTCCACTGGGGAATGTTCATTATGCCGATTCTGTTGCAAAACGTTTCTTAAAACGGAAGCAAACGGAGGCCAATATAACCAAAATGTTCTTCCGCTTGGTTCTTTAACGGTAAACGGTTACCTTAATGAATACACCCCTGGTCGCAAACACAATGCTTGATAGGGAGCTTAAACTTCCTAAATTCAACCTTTATTGGGTTAAAATAGGCATGCAATTGTGAACAGCCATCCGCAACAACTCCAATCCTTAAAGTTCAAATAGCTAAATGAGAGCGCAGCAGTGTGATTCACATCAATGCACTATGTAGCCTAGAAGGTAGCAATAATACGTGTTATCCTTCTGGTCGGCTACACCACTGCTGTCGTCCTGACCTCCAAGCGTTTATTCAAATGCGATCATCTTTGGATGTCGACAGCAGTCGCCCCACTGGAAGACATAGCGTGGACTGTAGCCTGCCTATTCCTGCGCTTTTCCCGCGATCCGTCAAACGCATTTGGTGTGTCGTCATAGGGGTCACAAACTTGTGGTCAGACTTGCTAGACATTTGCGCCTTTTTTTCAATGGTGATTTCAATGTCATTGAGAAAACAGAAAGATGTCAAATATTTATTTGGGTAAACCTTTATTATGGATTTAAAAAATAATCCTAGAATTATTCATCTATAATGACTTAAATGTATAATCTATAATCTGATTACAATATTTTTGCTTGTAATTTAAGGGATTACAGTTACATATTTTTTTTGTAATCTGTTATGGATTACATGTAATCCGTTACTCCCCAACCTGGGAGTCATGTTCCTTCACTGGACATTCAGAGGCAGTTTCCCCGACAGAGATTACGCCTAAAATCATCCTTGACTAAAAAAAAAAAACATTGTCAATGGAGATTGTCCATTGAGTTGTTTCCAGTCCAGGACTGGGCTGAATCTGGGAAACTGCCCCACAGAGCCTGATCATGGGATGGAAGGAGATCGCCCCACAGAGCCTGATCATGGGATGGAGGGAGATCGCCCCACAGAGCCTGATCATGGGATGGAGGGAGATCGCCCCACAGAGCCTGATCATGGGATGGAGGGAGATCGCCCCACAGAGCCTGATCATGGGATGGAGGAAGATCGCCCCACAGAGCCTGATCATGGGATGGAGGAAGATCGCCCCACAGAGCCTGATAATTGGATGGAGGGAGATCGCCCCACAGAGCCTGATCATGGGATGGAGGGAGATCGCCCCACAGAGCCTGATCATGGGATGGAGGAAGATCGCCCCACAGAGCCTGATAATTGGATGGAGGGAGATCGCCCCACAGAGCCTGATAATTGGATGGAGGGAGATCGCCCCACAGATCCTGATGATAGGGATGGAGGGAGATCGCCCCCCAGAGCCTGATCATGGGATGGAGGGAGATCGCCCCCCAGAGCCTGATCATGGGATGGAGGGAGATCGCCCCCCAGAGCCTGATCATGGGATGGAGGGAGATCGCCCCCCAGAGCCTGATCATGGGATGGAGGGAGATCGCCCCCCAGAGCCTGATCATGGGATGGAGGGAGATCGCCCCCCAGTGGCAGAAGGCTTCTGTTGCTCTTCTGTCTTGTTCATCAGTTTGACAATCAAAACAATAAAACATACAACGTGTCCAGCCAGACATGGGAGGAGACGTGGGTGTATTGCAACTAGGAGGAGCAGGACATGTACCACCAGCATGACACCTAACTCTCCCTTAGTTCAGCGTAAGGAGAGCAGAGCAAACCAGAGGTGATATCAGTCGGGGGTTTAGCATCTAAATCTTGGGGGGGAAAACTAAAAAAATGTTTATGATGCATGACAGCAAAGCCACAACACTACATTACATAACACAGCACAACACTACATTACATAACACTACAGTACACAACACAATACATTACATAACACTACAGTACACATCACAACACAACACTACATTACATAACTCTACAGTACACAGCACAACCCAACATAATACATTACATAACACTACACTACAGTACACAGCACAACACAACATAATACATTACATAACACTACACTACAGTACACAACACAACATAATACATTACATAACACTACACTACAGTACACAGCACAACCCAACATAATACATTACATAACACTACACTACAGTACACAGCACAACACAACATAATACATTACATAACACTACACTACAGTACACAGCACAACACAACATAATACATTACATGTGTATAATGGAGACAAACGGTGCCCACAAACTGTTAGGGTCTACATAAAGCTGTCCCAACAGCAGAGCTTTCTTTCCAGCACCATGGAGTGAATCCTCACCACCGCCACACCTGGCTATCAGCGGAGCCTTGTCTGGCAGCGAAACAGTTCTGTCAGCCTCATTTACTGCCTTTAAAGAAAAAGCTGATATGGCTGACTTGCTTAAACAAATGTGGTTTCTACTGACAATTGAGATGTACAAACTATTGCATAAGCAAACGATGAGTGGATAAGAGACAATCCGTAATTTGGATTAAGACATTAATGAGCGAGCTAGGACAGACGTAGTCATAACTATTTGTTCAGCTCTTTTGAAATGTACAGCGACAGAATTCAGAACATGGGCTGCTCTTACAGTGTTCTCCCTGTACACCAAGTCAGAACCGTAGGACAAATAAAAGGGGGCATATAAACAGATATTGAAATATTATATGATGGCTTTTCTCTAAGGCTTTAGGCTACATGTGCACCACCAAGTCAGAACAGAAGGCTATGTTATGAGGTGAAAATAGACCAAATTATTAGGGTGAGGCACATGGGCTACTAACATCTTACCACACAACATACATTTAGTATTACTTTCTTAGCGACAGTATACATATCTCCCTGGCATCCTACATCATTTATGCAGCAGCATACAATACATTTTTGTACTCACCTTCCTGTTCAAGTCAGCACAGCACTGTGCTGACTTGAACAGGAAGGTGGTGCGGCAGTCCTTCTTGTCGGAAAATTTTGTCATCAAACTTTGTCATCAAAGTCTGGCGTTCTCTGGATTTATGAGGCTTTCAAGACAACTGGGAACTCAGAGAAAAACAAGGTCTTATCAACGGTCTTCCGGTCGGAGCTCTAGAAAGAGGCCAGAGTTCCTGACTTGGAATTCTGAGTTGGATGACCGTTCAAAACGTATTTTTCCAGAGTTCTCAGTTTTCTTGAACTCACTGAAGTCTGTGATTTCCCAGTTCCGAGTTTCCAGTTGTTTTGAACGTGGCAGAAGTCATGCTGGATTGACAGCACGGCCAATGTATTGAGCCTTTTCTGGCCCATTGTGTTGCATGTGAATGTTTATCCTTTTAAGCTTGGAAAAGAGACCCTTAAATCCATACTTGGACCACACACACTCTCCACTGAATAGCCGGCTAGTGATTGCTTTGCAACGCTTGCAGTCAGCCACTGTGTAACGTCCTGACCAGAGTTCTTATGTGTTTTGCTTGTTTAGTGTTGGTCAGGTTGTGAGCTGGGTGGGAATTCTATGTTGTGTGTCTAGTTCGTCTGTTTCTGTGTTCAGCCTAATATGGTTCTCAATCAGAGACAGCTGTCAATCGTTGTCCCTGATTGAGAATCATATATAGGTGGCTTGTTTTGTGTTGGGGATTGTGGGTGGTTGTTTCCTGTCTTTGTGTTTTGTCTGCACCAGCTAGGACTGTGACGGTTAGTTAGTTATTTTGTATAGTGTCTATGTCTAACGTTAGTAGCTTGTGTATTGCACTTTCGTTTGTAGCTTCACGGTCGTTTGTTGTTTTGTATTAGTTTGTCAGTATCTTGTCTTTGTGTTAATTAAATTCATGGAAAATTACCACGCTGCACATTGGTCCTCCGATCCTTCTCTCCACTCCTCGTCCGAGGAGGAGGAAGAGCTAGACTGCCGTTACACACTGATTCCGTCCAAACTACTCAGTGTTGAATTGGAGATTTCCAACTTGTTGTGTAATGTTAATGTCCCATGGCCGATGAGCACCTATACTTTTGATCAGTGATTTCTCTTCGTATGACAAGCATTGAAAAGGATTTTCCAGTAGATGTTCAACTTGATTCATGATGAAGATGACTGCTAGTCTAGCTTGCTAGCTAAGACTGTGAAAGTATGATGTTGATATGATCAGTCCAATCAAAGCTACGGTAGAGATTTTATCTGTGGCCAATGACCTTGAGCCTTCTTGGATGGGCACTTCTAATGTAAATCTATGGCAACCCCCAAGGGGGTTTGAACTTTCTATCTCTCTATGTAGATTTTGCAGTGATGTAGTGTCCCCATGAGTGACAGAAAACGGAGCCAATCACAGCGTAATTAGAGAACATTACCCCACGCTCTATATTTTCCGCTGTCTCGCCTCACCACCACAGAAAGCACTGAGTTAGGCTGGACACCTGCATTTTGGAGCTGCCTTGCTCAAGAAAGCAAAAAAGAGACCATGTTTGTATGCAGCTTTATTAACCCTTATTATTTATGAATATACTAGTTATCTTGGGAAGCTTTTCTTATATTCATGACTCCAATTCACGTAATTTAAGTACCTATTACTCGTTTGTCTCTTAAATAAACATGACAGGAATGCACCTGACAGAAGCTGGCTGTCCCGAGGCTACCTGAGCTAGGTAACATGGTCATGTCTAGATACAGCTTTTTCTCCTAACCTGCTACGTTAATTACCCTAACCTGCTTCGTTAATTCTCCTAACCTGCTGCATTACTTCTAACCTGCTTCGTTAATTCTCCTAAACTGCTACGTTACTTCTAACCTGCTACATTAATTACCCTAACCTGCTACATTAATTACCTTAACCTGCTACATTAATTATCCTAACCTGCTACATTAATTCTCCTCTTCTTCTTCTCTCTCTTTTCCCCCTGCCACTCTCTCTCGCTCTTTTCCTCCTGCCACTCTCTCTCGCTCTTTTCCTCCTGCCACTCTCTCTCGCTCTTTTCCTCCTGCCACTCTCTCTCGCTCTTTTCCTCCTGCCACTCTCTCTCGCTCTTTTCCTCCTGCCACTCTCTCTCGCTCTTTTCCTCCTGCCACTCTCTCTCGCTCTTTTCTTCCTGCCACTCTCTCTCGCTCTTTTCCTCCTGCCACTCTCTCTCTCTCTTTTCCTCCTGCCACTCTCTCTCTCTCTTTTCTTCCCCTGCCACTCTCTCTCGCTCTTTTCCTCCTGCCACTCTCTCTCTCTCTTTTCTCCCTGCCACTCTCTCTCTCTCTTTTCCTCCTGCCACTCTCTCTCTCTCTTTTCTCCCTGCCACTCTCTCTCTCTCTTTTCTCCCTGCCACTCTCTCTCGCTCTTTTCCTCCTGCCACTCTCTCTCTCTCTTTTCCTCCTGCCACTCTCTCTCTCTCTTTTCTTCCCCTGCCACTCTCTCTCGCTCTTTTCCTCCTGCCACTCTCTCTCGCTCTTTTCTTCCTGCCACTCTCTCTCTCTCTTTTCTCCCTGCCACTCTCTCTCGCTCTTTTCTTCCTGCCACTCTCTCTCTCTCTTTTCTCCCTGCCACTCTCTCTCGCTCTTTTCTTCCTGCCACTCTCTCTCGCTCTTTTCTTCCTGCCACTCTCTCTCTCTCTTTTCTCCCTGCCACTCTCTCTCGCTCTTTTCTTCCTGCCACTCTCTCTCGCTCTTTTCTTCCTGCCACTCTCTCTCTCTCTTTTCTCCCTGCCACTCTCTCTCTCTCTTTTCTCCCTGCCACTCTCTCTCGCTCTTTTCTCCCTGCCACTCTCTCTCGCTCTTTTCTCCCTGCCACTCTCTCTCGCTCTTTTCTCCCTGCCACTCTCTCTCGCTCTTTTTCCTCCTGCCACTCTCTCTCTCTCTTTTTCCTCCTGCCACTCTCTCTCTCTCTTTTTCCTCCTGCCACTCTCTCTCGCTCTTTTTCCTCCTGCCACGCTCTCTCGCTCTTTTCTCCCTGCCACTCTCTCTCGCTCTTTTTCCTCCTGCCACTCTCTCTCTCTCTTTTTCCTCCTGCCACTCTCTCTCTCTCTTTTTCCTCCTGCCACTCTCTCTCGCTCTTTTTCCTCCTGCCACTCTCTCTCGCTCTTTTCTCCCTGCCACTCTCTCTCGCTCTTTTTCCTCCTGCCACGCTCTCTCGCTCTTTTCCTCCTGCCACTCTCTCTCGCTCTTTTTCCTCCTGCCACTCTCTCTCGCTCTTTTTCCTCCTACCACTCTCTCTCGCTCTTTTCTCCCTGCCACTCTCTCTCGCTCTTTTCTCCCTGCCACTCTCTCTCGCTCTTTTCTCCCTGCCACTCTCTCTCGCTCTTTTTCCTCCTGCCACTCTCTCTCTCTCTTTTTCCTCCTGCCACTCTCTCTCTCTCTTTTTCCTCCTGCCACTCTCTCTCGCTCTTTTTCCTCCTGCCACTCTCTCTCTCTCTTTTCTTCCACTGCCACTCTCTCTCTTTCTTTTCTTCCACTGCCTCTCTCTCTCGCTCGCTGTCTCCTGGCACAATCCCAGCCAGTTGGGGTTTCCTACTTTTTCAAATGTGTTGCTCAGTTCTTTCTTGTTCTCTCAGCCGTTGTGGTAGGCCACACAATCTCACAGAACGGGACCGCAGAGTGCTGAAGCACGTATTACATAACAATTGTCTGTCCTCGGTTGCAACACTAACTAGCGAGTTCCAAACTTCCTCTGGAAGCAATGTCACCACAAGAACTGTTCGTCGAACTGTTCGTCGGGAGCTTCCTGAAATGGGTTTCCATGGCTGAGCAGCTGCACACAAGCCTAAGATCACCTTGCGCAATGCCAAGCGTCGGCTGGAGTGGTGTAAAGCTCTCCGCCATTGGACTCTGAAGCTGTGTAAGCTCGTTCTCCGGAGTGATGAATCACGCTTCACCATCTGGCAATCCGACGGACGAATCTGGGTTTGGCGGATGCCAAGTTATAGCAGCAAAGGGGGACCAACTCCATATTATCACATTTACTTCAATAAATCAATTGTATTTATTAAGCCCTTTTTACATCAGCCGATGTCACAAAGTGCTATACAGAAACCCAGCCTAAAACCCCAAACAGCAAACAATGCAGATGTAGAAGCACCGCGGCTAGGAAAAACTTCCTAGATAGGCAGGAACCATGACCAGCAGGGTCAAATAATAATAATCACGGTGGTTGTAGAGGGTGGAACAGATCAGCACCTCAGGAATCATATTAATGCCCATGATTTTGGGATGAGATGTTGGATGAGCAGGTGTCCACATACTTGGTGTCTGGACTGCTCTGGGCATCGTTACACTGCTCGCCACAATATTGAAGTGACTCGTATACCTGATCTGCCCCTCATCAACCCTCCTAAACCCCAGAAAGGCCTGTCCTCCTCCCCTCCACCCTCCAGAGTAGGAGTGTCGTTTACTGGCCAGCTGGCACTCTGTCCTTCTACGAGGTCTACTCTGACACAATGACTCCCTTGTACACATTCCAGACCACATTCACTGAGCCCCTCTATTTAGGGTTTGGGGTTTGGAATGAGGGCTCTTCAGTGTCCCTGATCCAGGTAGAGTAACCTCTTTTGTCCTGGAGGAACACCTGGGTATCCATGGAAACACAGTCACACTCCTGTTCTAACCCAACCATGTGACAGGATGGTGTGTTGTTGACGGTGGTCATGACTTCAGATATGGACATTGTAACAGATAAATGTTGTTGACAGTGATCATGACTACAGATATGGACATTGTAACAGATAAATGTTGTTGACAGTGATCATGACTTCAGATATGGATATTGTAACAGATAAATGTTGTTGATAGTGATCATGACTACAGATATAGACATTGTAACAGATAAATGTTGTTGACAGTGATCATGACTTCAGATATGGACATTGTAACAGATAAATGTTGTTGACAGTGATCATGACTTCAGATATGGACATTGTAACAGATAAATGTTGTTGACACTGATCATGACTTCAGATATGGACATTGTAACAGATAAATGTTGTTGACAGTGATCATGACTTCAGATATGGACATTGTAACAGATAAATGTTGTTGACAGTGATCATGACTTACATTTACATTTACATTTAAGTCATTTAGCAGACGCTCTTATCCAGAGCGACTTACAAACTTCACATATGGACATCATGAGTTCAGAAATGCAAATAGACACGATGCAGAAATTTCCTAGTTGCTAAAATTCTATTATACACTGGGCGGTTCCAGCCCTGAGTGCTGATTGGCTGACAGCCGTGGTATATCAGACTGTATATCACGAGTATGACAAAACATTTATTTTTACTGCTCTAATTACATTGGTAACCAGCTTATAATAGCAATAAGGCACCTCGGGGTTTGTGATATTTGGCCAATATACCACGGCTAAGGGCTGTGTCCATGCACTCTGCAATGCGTTGTGCATAAGAACAGCCCTTGGTCATGCTATATTGGTCATATACCACACCTCCTCTGGCCTTATTGCTTAAATAGTTCACCTAATTTCAGTTTATGTGACAAAATAAGCAATATAGTGCAGAGAATCATTGTACCATCTGAACCGCTGTGAAATATATTTTCCATAACCAAAAATATTATATATTTAGCTGTTTAAAGCTTTTGCACAAAACCGAAAGTAAAAGACGCAAAAACAAAACTTAAGACCGGGAAGCATAGAAATAGTGCACATAGAACAGATCTACCGCGTCTTAGACTTGCTTTCGATGAGAACGACAGATCTATAACTCACATTTCTAGATGAATTTGGTCAGGTCGCCCACCAAAAAGTTACATATTGCAGCTTTAATGATTAGATTCTTGTGACTGTATTTTCTGTTCTGTGCTGTAGGCCAACCTGGTCTCAGAGCATTTCATATTATTCTGTAAGTAAATCCAAGACTTTCCATGTTACGTTTGGTATGGTTACATAATACAGATCGTTATTTAAGAGAAAAACGGAAGGAGGGTAATTGGTCAGGGTGGATAGGTGGGCGTATAAGGCGAACATTTAGCAACTCCAAGGTTGCGAGTTCGAATTTCATCACGGCCAACTTTAGCATTTTAACTAATTAGCAACTTTTCAACTACTTACTACTTGTTTTAGCTACTTTGCAACCTCTTAGCATGTTAGCTAACCCTTCACCTAACCTTAACCCTTCACCTAACCCAGATTTACATACAGAATAATACGAAATGCTCTGAGGCTGCTATAAAAGACATTGTATTTTTGTAAAGAAAGTGATTGTGGTTGATCAAATCTCTGGTTAGTAAATATTACTGTGTGTGTTAAATAATCCCATTGTGGTTGTGGGGAGATTCCTGATTATATTCCTGTGCCAGTACTCCCTTTTCTGTTCTGTTTAGAGGGTTGTACCGGAAAAGGCCTTTACCTTTGAATAGGAGACATTATTCTCCTTACATCAGTGATTGACTTTATATCAATGCTGTAAAACGATGCTGTATAGCAATGCTTTATAACAATGCTTTATAACAATGCTTTATAACAATGCTTTATTACAATGCTTTATAACAATGCTTTATAACGATGCTGTATAACGATGCTTTATAACGATGCTGTATAACGATGCTTTATATCAATGCTGTATAACGATGCTTTATAACAATGCTTTATAACAATGCTGTATAACGATGCTTTATAACAATGCTGTATAACGATGCTTTATATCAATGCTTTATAACAATGCTGTATAACAATGCTTCATAACAATGTTTTATAACAATGCTGTATAACGATGCTTTATAGCAATGCTTTATAACAATGCTGTATATATTTATATTTGGGGCGGCAGGTAGCCTAGTGGTTAGAGCATTGGACTAGTAAACGAAAGGTTGCAAGTTTGAATCCCCGAGCTGACAAGGTAAAAATCTGTCATTCTGCCCCTGAACAAGGCAGTTAACCCACTGTTCCTAGGCAGTCGTTGAAAATAAGAATTTGTTCTTAACTGACTTGCCTAGTTAAATAAAGTTATAATATATAAAAAAATATCAATGCTGCATATCAATAGTAAGCTACTGTATCAATAGATCTAGTTATTCACATATGTTTGTGATTGAACAAGCATTTCGCTGCACTCGCAATAACATCTGCCAACCATGTGTATGTGACCAATAACATGTGATTGGTTTGCATCTAAACACAACACTCCTGTTAATGTCTAATTATCTCAAGAGAAATGAAGCTTTGACACGAACTGGTGTTTCACCTATTCAGCTCTTCCAGATCAGTGTTGTTGAAGGTCAAATAAAAGGAGACAATGAGAGGATGCAAAGGAGAGAAAGACGCTTTAAACTTTTGAGAAGGGGCGGGGAGAAGGGGATTTGATTGACACCCTTTGCGGCAAATAGCAGGACATTGCCGGGTCCACGGAGGCGTGTCTAACGTCCATTTTCACAACGCACGAAAACCAATCATACAGTAGGATCCTCCTATACGTTGACAGACATTGTGATGGCCAATGAGAAGAGGTGTAAGTGGATGACAGGCGGAGCCACGGTCTGGGAGCAGAGTCTGCGTGTCGCCTGACCGGATGATGACTGACTGAAGTTTTATCACTGTAGTTTTCTTTTCCGTCTTGTCTATTCATTTAAATAGCGCGTCACTGTAGCCCTGTTGTTTAGAATCTAGTTACTGAGCCTAACCCAAATCTGACAACAATCACGTTTTAACAGTCGACTTGACTTTTACGCTTTTTCAGGGAAAGGCAAATCCAGGTTCGCAAGTGAGAGAGCGCAAAGATCCGACCCACCTCTCTCTCTCCCTGTCTCTCCGAGAATCCTGAGTTGAGCCCGCCGGAGAGAAGAGCCACCATGGGGAACCGGGGTATGGAAGACCTTATTCCCCTCATCAACAAGCTCCAGGACGCCTTCAGCTGCATCGGCCAGAGCTGCAACCTGGACCTGCCACAAATCGCCGTGGTCGGAGGGCAGAGCGCCGGGAAAAGCTCCGTTCTGGAGAATTTCGTTGGAAGGTGAGTAGTAATGGTTAGCTCTGGTCCTTGACGTTACTACGCGTTCATACATTTATGAGTGAAAGAGAGAACGCGCACTAACGCTCTGGACCAGAGCTGGGTAACGGGTTATGGGTTGAGTATAGAAATACTATACACATATATGTACGACTTCGGTGGATAGTCAACCTATATAAAGTGAAGGGTTGGATGCATGCTGGCGGAGCTTTGGGGCTTTTTACATAAAGTTTGTAGTGCAAGTTATATGATATTTATACCGTACCTTGCATGGCGTAAAAGTAGCCAACGAAGCAACATCGGGTCTATGAGTTGTCACGTCTTTTTTCCAGATCTGATGAGCGGGTTTATTCACGAATAAAGTTTACGCACTTTGCGCAACTAGCTGTCAAAATACAGGGATAAAGGGCGTGGGTGGGGTGGGGGGAGAGATAGTGGAGGTTTGAGAAAGGGGGGGAAGAGACTGATAGAGAGTCTCTCTCTCTCTCACACCCACCCCCCCCCCCCCACACACACACACACACACACACACACACACACACACACACACACACACACACACACACACACACACACACACACACACACTGTTAAAGGAATTAAATTCCTATGTTTATCAACCAATTCAATTAAAACACTCTGCCCATACATAAGAATTTGTAAGATACTTATCAGCATAAAATGGACAGAAACCAATCAATCAATCAATAGCGTTTATTCTCGAGAGTACTGACCATAGTACAATTTACATCAGGTTATATAATAAAGATGATGTCATAAGTTTTAATGTCCATCCTCCTCTAGAATACAATGGCAATACAGTTCACAGCCTCATTACGCTGTCTGGCACCTGTTAAACTATCTGCAACCAACCCAAGGTCTCTCCCCTCCCTGGGTAGAGACAGAATTTCCTGTAAAGAGCACAGCATTCCAGTCTGTCTGATGATGACTCCATTCGTTTCTAACAAGGAACAGAACATTCCCTGTTCCAATTCTTGATTATAATTTCAAACATTATATACAGCATTATGATTATAATAAGATTCATACATCCATACAGTAACATAGTAGTATTCTGTTTAGTTATAATTCTAAGTCAAATGTACACATAATTTAGTCATTATTCATAAAAATCCCATAACACACACACACACACACACACACACACACACACACACACACACACACACACACACACACACACACACACACACACACACACACACAGAGTAATAAGCTCATAGACCCACAGTATGTCTGTCTGTTATAATGCCTCTATCCTATCGAACTTTAACATGGATCCTGTGTGTGTGTGTGTGTGTGTGTGTGTGTGTGTGTGTGTGTGTGTGTGTGTGTGTGTGTGTGTGCACACGTGCGTGTGTTCTTGTGTGTATGTTTCTGTTTGTGTGCCAGTGTGTGTGTCAGTGTGTGTAGACTGGTGTTGTAGTTTATAGCCTAACATGACATAATATTCAATAGATTGGTCTGTATAATTGGGTCTGTGTGTTAGGGTTTCACATAGTCTATATGTTCAATAGATTGGTCTGTATAATTGGGTCTGTGTGTTAGGGTTTCACATAGTATATATGTTCAATAGATTGGTCTGTATAATTGGGTCTGTGTGTTAGGGTTTCACATAGTATATATGTTCAATAGATTGGTCTGTATAATTGGGTCTTTGTGTTAGGGTTTCACATAGTATATATGTTCAATAGATTGGTCTGTATAATTGGGTCTTTGTGTTAGGGTTTCACATAGTCTATATGTTCAATAGATTGGTCTGTATAATTGGGTCTGTGTGTTAGGGTTTCACATAGTCTATATGTTCAATAGATTGGTCTGTATAATTGGGTCTGTGTGTTAGGGTTTCACATAGTATATATGTTCAATAGATTGGTCTGTATAATTGGGTCTGTGTGTTAGGGTTTCACATAGTCTATATGTTCAATAGATTGGTCTGTATAATTGGGTCTTTGTGTTAGGGTTTCACATAGTCTATATGTTCAATAGATTGGTCTGTATAATTGGGTCTGTGTGTTAGGGTTTCACATAGTCTATATGTTCAATAGATTGGTCTGTATAATTGGGTCTGTGTGTTAGGATTTCACATAGTGTATATGTTCAATAGATTGGTCTGTATAATTGGGTCTGTGTGTTAGCTTCATAGAGAGGAACCTTATTCACCACATAGTGTATTACTTAGTGCACTACTTATAAAGGGAATATGGTCCATAGTGCACTACTTATGAAGGGAATATGGTCCATAGTGCACTACTTATGAAGGAAATAGGTTCCATAGTGCACTACTTATGAAGGGAATATGGTCCATAGTGCACTACTTATGAAGGAAATAGGTTCCATAGTGCACTACTTATGAAGGAAATAGGTTCCATAGTGCACTACTTATGAAGGGAATAGGGTCCATAGTGCACTACTTATGAAGGAAATAGGTTCCATAGTGCACTACTTATGAAGGAAATAGGTTCCATAGTGCACTACTTATGAAGGAAATAGGTTCCATAGTGCACTACTTATGAAGGAAATAGGTTCCATAGTGCACTACTTATAAAGGAAATAGGGTCCATAGTGTATTACTTAGTGCACTATAAAGGGAATAGGGTCCATAGTGTATTACTTAGTGCACTATAAAGGCAATAGGATCCATAGTGTATTACTTAGTGCACTATAAAGGGAATAGGGCCCATAGTGTATTACTTAGTGCACTACTTATAAAGGGAATAGGGTCCATAGTGTATTACTTAGTGCACTACTTATAAAGGGAATAGGGTCCATAGTGTATTACTTAGTGCTCTACTTATAAAGGGAATAGGGTCCATAGTGTATTACTTAGTGCACTATAAAGGGAATAGGGTCCATAGTGTATTACTTAGTGCACTACTTATAAAGGGAATAGGGTCCATAGTGTATTACTTAGTGCTCTACTTATAAAGGGAATAGGGTCCATAGTGTATTACTTAGTGCTCTACTTATAAAGGGAATAGGGTCCATAGTGTATTACTTAGTGCACTACTTATAAAGGGAATAGGGTCCATAGTGTATTAC
This sequence comes from Salvelinus fontinalis, assembly GCF_029448725.1. Classification (NCBI taxonomy): domain Eukaryota; kingdom Metazoa; phylum Chordata; class Actinopteri; order Salmoniformes; family Salmonidae; genus Salvelinus; species Salvelinus fontinalis. The sequence continues at coordinate 131,737 of NW_026600680.1, read as the reverse complement.
TTAGTGCTCTACTTATAAAGGGAATAGGGTCCATAGTGTATTACTTAGTGCACTATAAAGGGAATAGGGTCCATAGTGTATTACTTAGTGCACTACTTATAAAGGGAATAGGGTCCATAGTGTATTACTTAGTGCACTATAAAGGGAATAGGGTCCATAGTGTATTACTTAGTGCACTATAAAGGGAATAGGGTCCATAGTGTATTACTTAGTGCACTACTTATAAAGGGAATAGGGTCCATAGTGTATTACTTAGTGCACTACTTATAAAGGGAATAGGGTCCATAGTGTATTACTTAGTGCTCTACTTATAAAGGGAATAGGGTCCATAGTGTATTACTTAGTGCTCTATAAAGGGAATAGGGTCCATAGTGTATTACTTAGTGCACTATAAAGGGAATAGGGTCCATAGTGTATTACTTAGTGCTCTATAAAGGGAATAGGGTCCATAGTGTATTACTTAGTGCACTATAAAGGGAATAGGGCCCATAGGGTATTACTTAGTGCACTACTTATAAAGGGAATAGGGTCCATAGTGTATTACTTAGTGCACTACTTATAAAGGGAATAGGGTCCATAGTGTATTACTTAGTGCACTACTTATAAAGGGAATAGGGTCCATAGTGTATTACTTAGTGCACTATAAAGGGAATAGGGTCCATAGTGTATTACTTAGTGCACTATAAAGGGAATAGGGTCCATAGTGTATTACTTAGTGCTCTATAAAGGGAATAGGGTCCATAGTGTATTACTTAGTGCACTATAAAGGGAATAGGGTCCATAGTGTATTACTTAGTGCTCTATAAAGGGAATAGGGTCCATAGTGTATTATTTAGTGCTCTATAAAGGGAATAGGGTCCATAGTGTATTACTTAGTGCACTACTTATAAAGGGAATAGGGTCCATAGTGTATTACTTAGTGCTCTATAAAGGGAATAGGGTCCATAGTGTATTACTTAGTGCACTATAAAGGGAATAGGGTCCATAGTGTATTACTTAGTGCACTACTTATAAAGGGAATAGGGTCCATAGTGTATTACTTAGTGCACTATAAAGGGAATAGGGTCCATAGTGTATTACTTAGTGCACTACTTATAAAGGGAATAGGGTCCATAGTGTATTACTTAGTGCACTATAAAGGGAATAGGGTCCATAGTGTATTACTTAGTGCACTACTTATAAAGGGAATAGGGCCCATAGTCTATTACTTAGTGCACTATAAAGGGAATAGGGTCCATAGTGTATTACTTAGTGCACTATAAAGGGAATAGGGTCCGTAGTGTATTACTTAGTGCTCTATAAAGGGAATAGGGTCCATAGTGTATTACTTAGTGCTCTATAAAGGGAATAGGGTCCATAGTGTATTACTTAGTGCACTACTTATGAAGGGAATAGGGTCCATAGTGTATTACTTAGTGCTCTATAAAGGGAATAGCGTCCATAGTGTATTACTTAGTGCACTATAAAGGGAATAGGGTCCATAGTGTATTACTTAGTGCTCTATAAAGGGAATAGGGTCCATAGTGTATTACTTAGTGCTCTACTTATAAAGGACATAGGGTCCATAGTGTATTACTTAGTGCTCTGTAAAGGGAATAGGGCCCATAGTGTATTACTTAGTGCACTATAAAGGGAATAGGGCCCATAGTGTATTACTTAGTGCTCTATGAAGGGAATAGGGTCCATAGTGTATTACTTAGTGCACTACTTATAAAGGGAATAGGGTCCATAGTGTATTACTTAGTGCACTATAAAGGAAATAGGGTCCATAGTGTATTACTTAGTGCTCTATAAAGGGAATAGGGTCCATAGTGTATTACTTAGTGCACTACTTATAAAGGACATAGGGTCCATAGTGTATTACTTAGTGCTCTATAAAGGGAATAGGGTCCATAGTGTATTACTTAGTGCACTATAAAGGGAATAGGGTCCATAGTGTATTACTTAGTGCTCTACTTATAAAGGACATAGGGTCCATAGTGTATTACTTAGTGCTCTATAAAGGGAATAGGGTCCATGGGGTATTACTTAGTGCACTACTTATAAAGGACATAGGGTCCATAGTGTATTACTTAGTGCACTATAAAGGAAATAGGGTCCATAGTGTATTACTTAGTGCTCTATAAAGGGAATAGGGTCCATAGTGTATTACTTAGTGCACTACTTATAAAGGGAATAGGGTCCATAGTGTATTACTTAGTGCACTATAAAGGAAATAGGGTCCATAGTGTATTACTTAGTGCTCTATAAAGGGAATAGGGTCCATAGTGTATTACTTAGTGCACTACTTATAAAGGACATAGGGTCCATAGTGTATTACTTAGTGCTCTATAAAGGGAATAGGGTCCATAGTGTATTACTTAGTGCACTATAAAGGGAATAGGGTCCATAGTGTATTACTTAGTGCACTATAAAGGGAATAGGGTCCATAGTGTATTACTTAGTGCACTATAAAGGGAATAGGGTCCATGGGGTATTACTTAGTGCTCTGTAAAGGGAATAGGGTCCGTAGTGTATCACTTTGTATGAAAGATAACACATTTTCTGTCCCTCTCATGCCCCATCCATCCTGTGTGTTAGTCTGTATGTGTGGCTGTGCTCCTGTGTGTGTGTGTGTGTGTGTGTGTTTCTCAGAGAGATAGACAGTAGGGGCATTGATTGGGTGGTGAGGTCATTAGTGATGTCATAAGCTGTGATGTCATCTCTGGTGGACTGTGGTGTGTGTGTGTGTGTGTGTGTGTGTGTGTGTGTGTGTGTGTGTGTGTGTGTGTGTGTGTGTGTGTGTGTGTGTGGTGGTTGCAGTAAGTCTAGGGGTCAACGTACGGTCTGTATTCAAAATAGCATCCTATTCCCTATGTAGTGCACTACACCCTATTTGCCCCAATCAATAGTAGTGCACTACATAGGGAATAGGGTTCCATTTGGGATGTAGGGTGATCACTCACTTCCTTCCTGCTTGGTCAGGGCTAAACAGTTAGGAAGAAGTGATGTATGTATGTATGTATGTGTGTGTGTGTGTGTGTGTGTGTGTGTGTGTGTGTGTGGGTGTGTGGGTGTGTGGGTGGGTGGGTGGGTGGGTCGGTTGGTCGGTCGGTCGGTCGGCGACTAAAAAAAATCTTGGTCGTCTATTCTCCTCCAGCTCCTGCTGGCTTTCCCAGATTCTGACTTTACTCTCCTGAACACCTTTCTCATGTGGAATACCTTTTTATCTGACCGTTTCTCCCGATCTGCGCGCCAGTTCTGGTTTTCATGGAACAGTTTCATTTGTAATAAGGTATTCATGTCTCTACATCCTTGTCATGTGGTTCATCAACATTCTATCCAAATCTAAATGAACATGATACAAACCTAAAAAGTAACTTCTATTGCCAACTATGTAAAGAAAGACTACATAAAGCCAACAAATAAAAACATTGCAGCCTGCAGGTAGAACATCTCCTGATAAAAAAATGTAGGTTGAATGCATTAACAGAAATGACCGTAACCAAAGTAACAAATATTGTACGTTAGAAATGATAGCAATTAACAGTAAATGTACTACTGGTGATATACTGTATATATATATATATATATATGTATATAATGGGGAATTGATAGACACTAACAATCAGACGTGAACAATTCACACAATGAACTTATGAAACAATTTTCACAAATGGGCGTGAGAGAGCGCATTCTACAGAGAGAAGTACATTGTACATCTGGGGGCTGCATGGTCAATCTGACCTCTGCATTGGCCATGCAGCATGTATGGTGATACGGCCTCAGGAGAAGCCAGGGCATTTATGGTGATACGGCCTCAGAAGAAGCCAGGGCATTTATGGTGATACGGCCTCAGGAGAAGCCAGGGCATTTATGGTGATACGGCCTCAGGAGAAGCCAGGGCATTTATGGTGATACGGCCTCAGGAGAAGCCAGGGCATTTATGGTGATACGGCCTCAGGAGAAGCCAGGGCATTTATGGTGATACGGCCTCAGGAGAAGCCAGGGCATTTATGGTGATACGGCCTCAGGAGAAGTCAGGGCATTCATACTTCTTGCACTTGGCAGAGCAGTGCAGAGCTGTTTCAAGGAAGTGAGTTTGTGTTTTCTACAGGATGTAACCGCCCCCCACCTACCGTCAACCAATCACGTCAATGCAGAGATGTACAGAGCCCTCTGCATTGGCACAACATTTGGGAGGCGCATGGCGATGCGGGAGGGAGCGCCGTTTGGCCTCTGCTTGCCTCTGGAGGCTCTGCAATTGCGTCACACACTCCATATGGAGCCTCTGACCATATTTTTGGATCAAGTATACATAGGCTTTTAGTCTAGGCCTCCGCAATGGATTAGTGCCCTGAGATGGGCGCAAATATATATGTATTTGATCCTGCTCGACTCAAACACTCTTGGTCAACCAACAGCCTGACGACCAAACAATCGACCAGTCAACTAATTGGGGTCAGCCCTAAAGTACTGTGTGTGTGTGTGTGTGTGTGTGTGTGTGTGTGTGTGTGTGTGTGTGTGTGTGTGTGTGTGTGTGTGTGTGTGTGTGTGTGTGTGTGTGTGTGTGTGTGTGTGTGTGTGTGTGTGTGTGTGTGTGTGTGTGTGCAATAGTGGTTGGTTGGGAGAAACTTGACTGTCCGTCTACCCCTCCCCCTTACTGTCCTGGATTTAACACACGCACGCACGCGTGCACGCACGCACGCACGCACTCACACACACACACACACACACACACACACACACACACACACACACACACACACACACACACACACACACACACACACACACACACACACACACACACACACACACACTTTCAGGGCCCTGGGTTGATGCAAATGATTTGATTTCCATCGTATCGAGAGTCAAATGACCTATTTCTATCTCTCTTAGTCTCTCTCTTTCCCTGTATCTCTCTCCCTCAATCTCCCCCTCTCGTTCTCTCCCTCTCTCTCTCTCTTTTCTCTCACTGTTTTTCCATCTCTCTCTCTTTCCCTCTCTCTCAAATCAATTTAAATTAGCTTTGTTGTCATAACATATTGATGATAGCGCCAAAGCACAATGTTACATTTAAAAAAGTGTACACTCTTAGAACAAAGGGTTCCAAAAGGGTTCTTCGGCTGTCTTCGTAGGAAAACCCTTTTTGGTTCTAGGGAGACCGTTTTTGGAAAGGGTCCTACATGGAACCCAAGAGGGTTCTACCTGGAACGAAAAGGGTTCTATCTGGAACCAAAAACAGGTTATTCAAAGGGTTCTCCTCTGGGGAGCTGAATAACCCTTTTAGGTTCTAGATAGGATTTTTTTCCTAAGAGTATAATAAACAATTATTAATAATGAACAGGTTATGGAAATCACTGAGTGATCCCCCTGTGTGTGTGTGTGTTAAATGATCTGTGTCTTTCTTCAAGGGACTTCCTTCCCCGAGGCTCTGGTATCGTGACCCGCAGACCTCTCGTCCTTCAACTGGTCAACAACCAAGCAGGTGGATACACTCACACACAACACACAACACACACACACACTCAAGCACGCACAAACACACAGGGATGCACACACACATACAAACACACACACAGGGATGCACACACACATACAAACACACACACAGGGATGCGCACACACACACACACACACACACACACACACACATACATACATACATACATACATACATACACATACTGATGATAGGACGACATAAACTGTATCTTGGAAAATATACACATTCTAGTTATCAGATTCACATGTAATTGTTGTGCAATTTAAATGTTTAAATATGAAACTATTTGTGAAAAGATGAAATGTAATTTTTTTAGCTTCTTAATGAGAGAACGGTTTGTCAGAAGAACACCACTCTGCTCACTCAGAGGCTCAAGTGAACAGACATGGGTTGTAAACTATGAAACACAGCCCTCTCTCCACATCCTATATAAGCCCCTTGACGAAAATGTAACTTTCTGTTCCGAGGACGTTAGGGCGACGGTCCTACGTTAAAAGGGCTCAGATAATAAGCTGTTCCAAGTACGTGTGGACTTGAGGTCCCCATGTTGAAAGGACAAAGACCACCTACAGAACTAAGCCAACCTCAGCAAGAATCTAACGAAATTAGCATCGAATTTCAATGGGAAGGTGACAACCTACACGCTGGAAGGATGGATTTCGACTATACCAGCCAGAATATAGCATGAGCTTAAAGTATGGCAACTTGGTATGAACTTTGAACTCTTATTCACTAAAGAAGTGATACCTGCCAGCCGTCGCGTTAGCGCAGCAACTGTAGACGTGGGCTAGGAGAGGACGGACAGAGTATCTGTCTACCACACGACGACGGTACTACCAAGTATCCATTCTACCACCAGAGATCCATGCTGGACAAACCGGCCTTCCAACGACGACCAATCTACCGAAGCGCAGCTCAGAGTAAATATTTATTGCATTCTCCTTTTTCAAATGGGCGGTAATTTAGAACGCATAAGATACTGTATTTACGATAGCAGAGCTTCTCCCTTTGTTCCTCAGTCTTCCCGCTATTTCACTCAAAACCCCCCCTTTTCTTTGTGTAACCAGCCGCTATATCGGCTACGTTATCCAGGTCCATCAATCTATGATTCATTCTGTGGAGATGTAATTCTGTGTGATTAGTTAGATATTTAGTAAATAAACAATTAAACCAAATGTTGTATTGCTGATTCAACTTGTTAGCCAGGGTTCGTGAAGATAACCAAGAATTTGCAACTTTCAGATGAGACTAAACAAGGTGAGGATTAAATATTGACTGCTACTGACGTAAAAGATTACCAGGTCTTTAAGAGTTTATTCGGAAGATAACAGCTCTATAAACATTCTTTTGTGGTGTCCCGACTTTCTAGTTAATTATTTACCTGATGTAACGGCTTTCTGTAACAATTCCAGTGGTGGAAACGAGTCAGGTGCAGAGAGCAGGAATCTCTTTCAAAAAAGTGGAATTTTATTTCCTTAACGTAATCACCTACAAACCAGTGACGCCACACTAAACACTGGGCGCGTAAAGAGAAATGTCCAAAGTCAATTGAATAACAAAATCCACAAAATACACACCACAAACACGAAACAGAAAAACAAGCCCGCACAAAAGGGAGCGGGCAAACTGGGTTTAAATAACCCCTAATCTAAACACACAACAGGTGAAACAAATTAGACAAACTAAAAGGAAAACAGAAAAGGGGATCGGTGGCAGCTAGTAGACCGGAGACGACGACCGCCGAGCGCCGCCCGAACGGGAAGAGGCACCATCCTCGGCGGGACTCGTAACAGTACCCCCCTCCCGACGCGCGGCTCCCGCAGCGCGCCGACTCCGGCCTCGAGGACGACCCGGAGGGCGAGGAGCAGGGCGCTCCGGATGGAGGCGGTGAAAGTCCCTCAATAGGGACGGATCCAAGATGTCCCCCACCGGTACCCAGCATCTCTCCTCCGGGCCGTACCCCTCCCAGTCCACGAGGTACTGCAGGCCCCTCACCCGGCGTCTTGAGTCCAGAATGGCTCTGATCCTATACGCCGGGGACCCCTCGATGTCGAGAGGGGGAGGAGGGACCTCCGGTACCTCACCTTCCTGCAGGGGACCAGCTACCACCGGCCTGAGGAGAGACACATGAAACGAGGGGTTAATACGATAGTAAGAGGGAAGTTGTAACCTATAACACACCTCGTTTATCCTCCTCAGGACTTTAAATGGCCCCACACACTGCGGCCCCAGCTTCCGGCAGGGCAGGCGGAGGGGCAGGTTTCGGGCCGAGAGCCAGACCCTGTCCCCTGGTGCAAACACAGGGGCCTCACTGCGGTGGCGGTCAGCGCTCCTCTTCTGCCGTTCACTGGCCTGCTTGAGAGAGTCCTGGACCGCTCGCCAGGTCTCTCTAGAGCGCTGTACCCATTCCTCCACCGCAGGAGCCTCAGTCTGGCTCTGGTGCCACGGAGCCAGGACCGGCTGGTACCCCAGTACACACTCGAAAGGCGACATGTTCGTAGATGAGTGGCGGAGTGAGTTCTGGGCCAACTCCGCCCACGGGACGTACCTCGCCCATTCTCCTGGCCGGTCCTGGCAATACGACCTCAGAAACCTACCCACCTCCTGGTTCACTCTCTCCACCTGCCCATTACTTTCGGGGTGATACCCAGAGGTGAGGCTGACCGAGACCCCCAGACGCTCCATAAACACCCTCCATACCCGGGACGTGAACTGGGGACCTCGATCAGATACGATATCCTCCGGCACCCCATAATGCCGGAAGACGTGGGTAAATAGAGCCTCCGCAGTCTGTAGGGCCGTAGGGAGACCAGGCAATGGGAGGAGACGACAGGACTTAGAGAACCGATCCACAACGTCCAAAATGGTAGTGTTCCCCTGAGACGGAGGAAGATCCGTCAAAAAATCTACTGATAGATGAGACCATGGCCGTTGTGGAACCGGAAGGGGTTGTAACTTCCCCCTTGGTAGGTGCCTAGGAGCCTTACTCTGAGCGCATACCGAGCAGGAGGAGACATAGAGTCTCACGTCCTTAGCCAAGGTGGGCCACCAGTATTTCCCTCTAAGACCACGCACTGTCCTCTCCACCCCCGGATGACCCGAAGCAGGTATTGAGTGAGCCCACCGAATCAATCGATCACGAACACCAAGCGGTACGTACCTACGGCCAGTCGGACACTGGGACGGCGCAGGTTCTACCCTCAACGCCCGCTCGATGTCCGCGTCCACCTCCCATACCACCGGAGCCACCAGACATGAGGCGAGAAGGATGGGAGTCGGATCGATGGGCCGGTCATCCGTGTCATAGAGACGAGACAGCGCGTCGGCCTTTGTGTTAAGGGAACCTGGTCGGTAAGAGATCGTAAATCTAAAACGAGTAAAAAACATGGCCCACCTCGCCTGACCCGGATTCAATCTCCTCGCCTCTCGGATATACTCCAGATTGCGATGGTCAGTCCAGATGAGAAAAGGGTACTTAGCCCCCTCAAGCCAGTGTCTCCACACCTTCAGGGCTTTTACCATAGCTAGTAACTCCCTGTCCCCCACATCATAGTTCCGCTCCGCCGGACCCAACTTCTTAGAAAAGAAAGCACAGGGACGGAGCTTCGGTGGCGTGCCCGAGCGCTGTGATAGCACGGCTCCAACACCAGCCTCGGACGCATCCACCTCCACTATGAACGCTAATGAAGGGTCCGGATGCGCCAACACGGGAGCCTCAGTGAAACGTGCCTTCAACTGGTTAAAAGCTCTCTCAGCCTCGGCCGACCACTGTAGACGCACCGGCCCTCCCTTTAGCAGTGAGGTAATGGGGGCCGCCACTTGGCCAAAACCCCGAATAAACCTCCGGTAGTAATTGGCAAACCCTAAAAACCGCTGCACCTCCTTTACCGTGGTTGGAGTCGGCCAATTACGCACGGCGTTAACGCGATCACTCTCCATCACCACCCCTGAGGTGGAAATGCGATAACCCAGGAAGGAAACGGCTTGTTTGGAGAACACACATTTCTCAGCCTTGACGTATAGGTCATGCTCCAGCAGCCTCCCAAGAACCCTGCGCACCAGGGAAACATGCGCGGCGCGTGTAGCAGAATAGATCAGGATGTCATCAATATACACTACCACACCCTGCCCGTGCATGTCCCTGAGAATCTCATCTACAAAGGATTGGAAAACGGCTGGAGCATTCTTTAACCCATACGGCATGACGAGGTACTCATAGTGGCCTGATGTGGTACTAAACGCTGTTTTCCACTCGTCTCCCTCCCGAATACGCACCAAATTATACGCGCTCCTAAGATCCAGTTTTGTGAAAAAACGTGCTCCGTGGAATGATTCCACCGCCGTAGCGATGAGAGGTAGCGGATAACTAAATCCCACTGTGATTGAATTTAGACCTCGATAATCAATGCACGGACACAGACCTCCCTCCTTCTTTCTCACAAAAAAGAAACTCGAGGAGACGGGTGACATGGAGGGCCGAATGAACCCCTGTCTCAGAGCCTCCGTGACATATGTCTCCATAGCCAACGTCTCCTCCTGTGACAAGGGGTACACATGACTCCTGGGAAGTGCAGCGTTCACCTGGAGGTTTATCACACAATCCCACCGTCGATGAGGTGGTAATTTAGTCGCTTTCTTTTTACTAAAAGCGATAGCCAAATCGGCATATTCTGGGGGAATGCGCACAGTGGAAACCTGGTCTGGACTCTCCACCGAGGTGGCACCGATGGAAACTCCCACACACCTACCTGAACACTCCTCTGACCACCCCTGAAGAGCTCCCTGTCTCCAGGAAATGAGGGGATTGTGAATGGCTAGCCAAGGAACCCCCAACACCACTGGAAACCCAGGTGAATCAATAAGGTAGAAACTAATCTGCTCCCTATGATCCCCCTGTGTTACCATGTCCAGCGGAATCGTGGCCTCCCTGATCAGCCCTGACCCTAGTGGTCGGCTATCTAAGGAGTGCACAGGGAAAGGAGGGTCTATCTGCACCAGCGGAATACCCAACTTACGGGCTAGACCGCGATCCATAAAACTCCCAGCTGCGCCTGAGTCTACGAGCGCCTTATGCTGGAGAGAAGGGAAAAACGCAGGGAAAAAAATACCCAAAAACATGTGACCGACAGGAAGCTCTGGGTGAGTCTTGTGCCTACTCACCTGGGGTGATCGAGGAGTATTCCGCCTGCCATCTCCACTCCCAGAGGCGCTCCTCCAACACCGGTCTGAAGTGTGTCCTCTCCTGCCACAATAGGTGCAAGAGAAGCCACCTCCTCTGGCCCCCCTAGATGCAGCCCCTCCCAACTCCATCGAGGTTGAATCGGGAGGACTGGGAGGTGGAACGGACAGGACCCCCTCTGAACGCCCGCGGGCAGCTAGCAGGTTGTCCAGTCGTATAGACATGTCAATTAACTCATCGAGAGAGAGCGTAGTGTCTCGACAAGCTAGCTCCCGACGGACGTCCTCCCGAAGGCTACATCGATAATGGTCCATCAGGGCCCTGTCATTCCACCCCGCGCCAGCAGCCAAGGTCCGGAACTCCAAAGCGAAGTCTTGCGCACTCCTCGTCTCCTGTCTGAGGTGGAACAGTCTCTCACCCACCGCTCGGCCCTCCTGAGGGTGGTCAAATACGGCCCGAAAGCGGCGAGTGAACTCTGGGTAGTTGTCTCGAACCGAGTCTGGGCCGTTCCAGACCGCATTAGCCCATTCCAGGGCTCTACCCGTCAGACAGGAGATGAGGAGGCTAACACTCTCCTCTCCAGAGGGAGTCGGATGAACAGTGGCCAAGTAGAGCTCCAACTGGAGCAAAAACCCCTGGCACCCAGCCACCGCTCCATCGTACTCCCTTGGGAGCGCAAGACGCAATGCACCCGAACCTGATGCTGACGTTGATAGGGAAGGTTGCGCCGTCTGGGAAGGAGCTGGGGTTGTAGTCGGAATACCACTCCTCTCCCATCGTTCCATCCTCTCCATCATCATGTCCATTGCCGTCCCTATCTGATGGAGAACGGCGGTGTGATGCTGGACACGCTCCTCCATCGATGGGAGAGGGGTGGTTGCTGCTTCTGCTGACTCCATTATGGGGTGCGGGCTTCTGTAACAATTCCAGTGGTGGAAACAAGAGTCAGGTGCAGAGAGCAGGAATCTCTTTCAAAAAAGTGGAATTTTATTTCCTTAACGTAATCACCTACAAACCGGTGACGCCACACTAAACACTGGGCGCGTAAAGAGAAATGTCCAAAGTCAATTGAATAACAAAATCCACAAAATACACACCACAAACACGAAACAGAAAAACAAGCCCGCACAAAAGGGAGCGGGCAAACTGGGTTTAAATAACCCCTAATCTAAACACACAACAGGTGAAACAAATTAGACAAACTAAAAGGAAAACAGAAAAGGGGATCGGTGGCAGCTAGTAGACCGGAGACGACGACCGCCGAGCGCCGCCCGAACGGGAAGAGGCACCATCCTCGGCGGGACTCGTAACACTTTCGTCCTATTCATCTAAGGAGGAGTAGGAAATATCGGACCAATGTGCAGCGTGGTACGTATCCATAATATATTTTAATAGAATGAATACAAAATACAAAAACAACAAGAGAATCAAAATGAAAACCGAAACAGTCCCGAATGGTGAAAACACTGAAACAGAAACAACCACCCACAACACACAATGGAAAACAGGATACCTAAATATGGCTCCCAATCAGAGACAACGATAAGCAGCTGCCTCTGATTGGGAACCACACCAGGCCAAACACATAGAAAACAAACAACCTAGAAAAAATAACATAGACTGCCCGCCCCAACTCACGCCCCGCCCTGACCTAACACAAAGACATAAAAAAGAAACTAAGGTCAGAACGTGACACCTGAGTAGCTTAATCAGGTAATATTAATTACAGAGAAATTAGTTTATAGAATAGCATGTCATATCACTTAATCCGGCATAGCCAAAGACACGACACAAGCATACCCATAACATGATGCAGCCACCACCATGCTTGAATATATGAAGAGCAGTGATGTGTTGGATTTGCACCAAACATAACACTTTGTATTTCAGGACATAATGTGAATTTCTTTTCCACATTTTTTGCAGTTTTACTTCAGTGCCTTATTGCAAACAGGATGCATGATTTTGAATATTTGTATTTTCTACTCTGTCATTTAGGTTAGTATTGTGGAGTAACTACAGTGTTGTCTATCCATCCTCAGTTTTCTCCTATCACAGCCATTAAACTCTGTAACTGTTTTAAAGTCACCATTGGCCTCATGGTGAAATCCCTGAGCAGTTTCCTTACTCTCCAGCAACTGAGTTAGGAAGGAGGCATGGGACTTTGAGGTGACTGGGTGTATTGATACACTATCCAAAGTGTAATTAATAACTTCACCTTTCTCAAAGGGATATTCAATGTTTGCTTTTTTTTTTACCCATATACCAATAGGTGCCGTTCTTTGCGAGGCATTGGAAAACCTCTCTGGTCTTTGTGGTTAAATCTGTGCTTGAAATGCACTGCTCGACTGAGGGACCTTACAGATAATTGTATGTGTGGTACAGAGATGAGGTAGTCATTAAAAAAATAATGTTAAACACTGTTATTGCACACAGAGTAAGTCCATACAATGTATTATGTGAAATGTTAATGACATTTTTACTCCTGAACTTATTTAGACTTGCCATAACACAGGGGTTGATTACTTATTGACTCAAGACATTTCAGCTTTTAATTTTTAATGAATTTGTCAAAAATTCAAAAAACGTAAGTCAAATTTGACATTATGGGGTACTGTGTGTAGGCCAGTAACACAATCTGAATTTAATCAATTTTAAATTCCAGCTGTAACACAAAAAAATGTGGAAAAAGTCAAGTTGTGTGAATACTTTCTGAAGTCTCTCACAAACAAGTCATGACATGCTTCGTTTTTGTGGTGACTTACAGATGTTTTCTCTCCCTCTAACCTCGTCTCTATGTCCCTCTCTCTCTCTCTCTATCCCTCTGTCTCTCTCGCTCTCCCTCTAACCTCATCTCTATGTCTGTCCCTCCCTCCCTCCCTCCCTCCCTCCCTCCCTCCCTCCCTCCCTCCCTCCCTCCCTCCCTCCCTCTAACCTCGTCTCTATGTCTCTCTCTCTCTCTCTCTCTCTCTCTCTCTCTCTCTCTCTCTCTCTCTCTCTCTCTCTCTCTCTCTATCCCTCTGTCTCTCCCTCTGTCTCTCTCGCTCTCCCTCTAACCTCATCTCTATGTCCCTCCCTCCCTCCCTCCCTCCTCTTCTCTATGTCCCTCCCTCTCTCTATCCCTCTGTCTCTCCCTCTCTCTCTCCCTCTCTCTCTCCCTCTAACCTCGTCTCTATGTCCCTCCCTCTCTCTCTCTCTATTCCTCTCTCCCTCCCTCCCTCCCTCCCTCCCTCCCTCCCTCCCTCCCTCTAACCTCGTCTCTATGTCCCTCCCTCTCTCTCTCTCTCTCTCTCCCTCTAACCTCGTCTCTATGTCCCTCCCTCTCTCTCCCTCTCTCTCCCTCCATCCTTCTGTCCTTAATAACAGAGTATGCTGAGTTCCTTCATTGTAAAGGTCGTAAGTTTGTGGACTTTGATGAGGTGCGTTTGGAGATTGAGGCCGAGACTGATCGCATCACTGGGTCCAATAAGGGAATCTCTGCTGTTCCCATCAACCTCCGAGTCTATTCCCCTAATGGTACACGCACGCGCGCGCGCACGCACACACACACACACACACACACACACACAC
>NW_026600680.1:0-115000 GCF_029448725.1 Salvelinus fontinalis | reverse complement strand
GTTCCATGTTGTTACTATAGTCTAGTTCTATGTTGTTACTATAGTCTAGTTCCATGTTGTTACTATAGTCTAGTTCCATGTTGTTACTATAGTCTAGTTCCATACTGTTACTATAGTCTAGTTCCATACTGTTACTATAGTCTAGTTCTATGTTGTTACTATAGTCTAGTTCCATGTTGTTACTATAGTCTAGTTCCATACTGTTACGATAGTCTAGTTCCATGTTGTTACTATAGTCTAGTTCCATACTGTTACTATAGTCTAGTTCCATACTGTTACTATAGTCTAGTTCCATGTTGTTACTATAGTCTAGTTCCATACTGTTACTATAGTCTAGTTCCATACTGTTACTATAGTCTAGTTCCATACTGTTACTATAGTCTAGTTCCATGTTGTTACTATAGTCTAGTTCCATGTTGTTACTATAGTCTAGTTCCATGTTGTTACTATAGTCTAGTTCCATACTGTTACTATAGTCTAGTTCCATGTTGTTACTATAGTTTAGTTCCATGCTGTTACTATAGTCTAGTTCCATGCTGTTACTATAGTCTAGTTCCATACTGTTACTATAGTCTAGTTCCATACTGTTACTATAGTCTAGTTCCATGCTGTTACTATAGTCTAGTTCCATACTGTTACTATAGTCTAGTTCCATACTGTTACTATAGTCTAGTTCCATACTGTTACTATAGTCTAGTTCCATGCTGTTACTATAGTCTAGTTCCATACTGTTACTATAGTCTAGTTCCATGTTGTTACTATAGTCTAGTTCCATGCTGTTACTATAGTCTAGTTCCATGTTGTTACTATAGTCTAGTTCCATGTTGTTACTATAGTTTAGTTCCATACTGTTACTATAGTCTAGTTCCATACTGTTACTATAGTCTAGTTCCATACTGTTACTATAGTCTAGTTCCATGTTGTTACTATAGTCTAGTTCCATACTGTTACTATAGTCTAGTTCCATGTTGTTACTATAGTCTAGTTCCATACTGTTACTATAGTCTAGTTCCATGTTGTTACTATAGTCTAGTTCCATGCTGTTACTATAGTCTAGTTCCATGTTGTTACTATAGTCTAGTTCCATGCTGTTACTATAGTCTAGTTCCATGCTGTTACTATAGTCTAGTTCCATGCTGTTACTATAGTCTAGTTCCATACTGTTACTATAGTCTAGTTCCATGTTGTTACTATAGTCTAGTTCCATGTTCATGCTGTTACTATAGTCTAGTTCCATGTTGTTACTATAGTCTAGTTCCATGCTGTTACTATAGTCTAGTTCCATACTGTTACTATAGTCTAGTTCCATGCTGTTACTATAGTCTAGTTCCATACTGTTACTATAGTCTAGTTCCATGCTGTTACTATAGTCTAGTTCCATGCTGTTACTATAGTCTAGTTCCATGCTGTTACTATAGTCTAGTTCCATGCTGTTACTATAGTCTAGTTCCATGTTGTTACTATAGTCTAGTTCCATGTTGTTACTATAGTCTAGTTCCATGTTGTTACTATAGTCTAGTTCCATACTGTTACTATAGTCTAGTTCCATGTTGTTACTATAGTCTAGTTCCATGTTCATGCTGTTACTATAGTCTAGTTCCATGTTCATGCTGTTACTATAGTCTAGTTCCATGTTGTTACTATAGTCTAGTTCCATACTGTTACTATAGTCTAGTTCCATACTGTTACTATAGTCTAGTTCCATACTGTTACTATAGTCTAGTTCCATGCTGTTACTATAGTCTAGTTCCATGTTGTTACTATAGTCTAGTTCCATGTTCATGCTGTTACTATAGTCTAGTTCCATGTTCATGCTGTTACTATAGTCTAGTTCCATGTTGTTACTATAGTCTAGTTCCATACTGTTACTATAGTCTAGTTCCATACTGTTACTATAGTCTAGTTCCATACTGTTACTATAGTCTAGTTCCATGCTGTTACTATAGTCTAGTTCCATGTTGTTACTATAGTCTAGTTCCACACTGTTACTATAGTCTAGTTCCATGTTGTTACTATAGTCTAGTTCCATACTGTTACTATAGTCTAGTTCCATGCTGTTACTATAGTCTAGTTCCATGTTGTTACTATAGTCTAGTTCCATGTTCATGCTGTTACTATAGTCTAGTTCCATGTTCATGCTGTTACTATAGTCTAGTTCCATGTTCATGCTGTTACTATAGTCTAGTTCCTTGTTGTTACTATAGTCTAGTTCCATACTGTTACTATAGTCTAGCTCCATGTTGTTACTATAATCTAGTTCCATGCTGTTACTATAGTCAAGTTCCATGCTGTTACTATAGTCTAGTTCCATACTGTTACTATAGTCTAGTTCCATACTGTTACTATAGTCTAGTTCCATGTTGTTACTATAGTCTAGTTCCATACTGTTACTATAGTCTAGTTCCATACTGTTACTATAGTCTAGTTCCATACTGTTACTATAGTCTAGTTCCATACTGTTACTATAGTCTAGTTCCGTACTGTTACTATAGTCTAGTTCCATACTGTTACTATAGTCTAGTTCCATGTTGTTACTATAGTCTAGTTCCATACTGTTACTATAGTCTAGTTCCATGTTGTTACTATAGTCTAGTTCCATGCTGTTACTATAGTCTAGTTCCATACTGTTACTATAGTCTAGTTCCATGTTCATGCTGTTACTATAGTCTAGTTCCATGTTGTTACTATAGTCTATTTCCATGTTCATGCTGTTACTATAGTCTAGTTCCATACTGTTACTATAGTCTAGTTCCATGTTGTTACTATAGTCTAGTTCCATGTTGTTACTATAATCTAGTTCCATACTGTTACTATAGTCTAGTTCCATACTGTTACTATAGTCTAGTTCCATACTGTTACTATAGTCTAGTTCCATGCTGTTACTATAGTCTAGTTCCATACTGTTACTATAGTCTAGTTCCATACTGTTACTATAGTCTAGTTCCATACTGTTACTATAGTCTAGTTCCATACTGTTACTATAGTCTAGTTCCATGCTGTTACTATAGTCTAGTTCCATGTTGTTACTAGTCTAGTTCCATACTGTTACTATAGTCTAGTTCCATGTTGTTACTATAGTCTAGTTCCATGTTGTTACTATAGTCTAGTTCCATGTTGTTACTATAGTCTAGTTCCATGTTGTTACTATAGTCTAGTTCCATGTTGTTACTATAGTCTAGTTCCATGTTCATGCTGTTACTATAGTCTAGTTCCATGCTGTTACTATAGTCTAGTTCCATGTTGTTACTATAGTCTAGTTCCATGTTGTTACTATAGTCTAGTTCCATGTTGTTACTATAGTCTAGTTCCATGTTGTTACTATAGTCTAGTTCCATGCTGTTACTATAGTCTAGTTCCATGCTGTTACTTTAGTCTAGTTCCATGTTGTTACTATAGTCTAGTTCCATGTTGTTACTATAGTCTAGTTCCATGTTGTTACTATAGTCTAGTTCCATGTTGTTACTATAGTCTAGTTCCATACTGTTACTATAGTCTAGTTCCATACTGTTACTATAGTCTAGTTCCATGTTGTTACTATAGTCTAGTACCATACTGTTACTATAGTCTAGTTCCATGTTGTTACTATAGTCTAGTTCCATACTGTTACTATAGTCTAGTTCCATGCTGTTACTATAGTCTAGTTCCATGCTGTTACTATAGTCTAGTTCCATGCTGTTACTATAGTCTAGTTCCATGCTGTTACTATAGTCTAGTTCCATGTTGTTACTATAGTCTAGTTCCATACTGTTACTATAGTCTAGTTCCATGTTGTTACTATAGTCTAGTTCCTTGTTGTTACTATAGTCTAGTTCCATGCTGTTACTATAGTCTAGTTCCATACTGTTACTATAGTCTAGTTCCATGCTGTTACTATAGTCTAGTTCCATACTGTTACTATAGTCTAGTTCCATACTGTTACTATAGTCTAGTTCCATACTGTTACTATAGTCTAGTTCCATGTTGTTACTATAGTCTAGTTCCATGTTGTTACTATAGTCTAGTTCCATGTTGTTACTATAGTCTAGTTCTATGTTGTTACTATAGTCTAGTTCCATGTTGTTACTATAGTCTAGTTCCATGCTGTTACTATAGTCTAGTTCCATACTGTTACTATAGTCTAGTTTCATGCTGTTACTATAGTCTAGTTCCATACTGTTACTATAGTCTAGTTCCATGTTGTTACTATATTCTAGTTCCATGTTGTTACTATAGTCTAGTTCCATGTTGTTACTATAGTCTAGTTCCATACTGTTACTAGTCTAGTTCCATACTGTTACTATAGTCTAGTTCCATGTTGTTACTATAGTCTAGTTCCATGTTCATGCTGTTACTATAGTCTAGTTCCATGTTCATGCTGTTACTATAGTCTAGTTCCATGTTCATGCTGTTACTATAGTCTAGTTCCATGTTGTTACTATAGTCTAGTTCCATACTGTTACTATAGTCTAGTTCCATACTGTTACTATAGTCTAGTTCCATACTGTTACTATAGTCTAGTTCCATGCTGTTACTATAGTCTAGTTCCATGTTGTTACTATAGTCTAGTTCCATACTGTTACTATAGTCTAGTTCCATGCTGTTACTATAGTCTAGTTCCATACTGTTACTATAGTCTAGTTCCATACTGTTACTATAGTCTAGTTCCATACTGTTACTATAGTCTAGTTCCATGCTGTTACTATAGTCTAGTTCCATGTTGTTACTATAGTCTAGTTCCATGTTCATGCTGTTACTATAGTCTAGTTCCATGTTCATGCTGTTACTATAGTCTAGTTCCATGTTCATGCTGTTACTATAGTCTAGTTCCTTGTTGTTACTATAGTCTAGTTCCATACTGTTACTATAATCTAGTTCCATGCTGTTACTATAGTCTAGTTCCATGCTGTTACTATAGTCTAGTTCCATACTGTTACTATAGTCTAGTTCCATACTGTTACTATAGTCTAGTTCCATGTTGTTACTATAGTCTAGTTCCATACTGTTACTATAGTCTAGTTCCATACTGTTACTATAGTCTAGTTCCATACTGTTACTATAGTCTAGTTCCATACTGTTACTATAGTCTAGTTCCATACTGTTACTATAGTCTAGTTCCGTACTGTTACTATAGTCTAGTTCCATACTGTTACTATAGTCTAGTTCCATGTTGTTACTATAGTCTAGTTCCATACTGTTACTATAGTCTAGTTCCATGTTGTTACTATAGTCTAGTTCCATGCTGTTACTATAGTCTAGTTCCATACTGTTACTATAGTCTAGTTCCATGTTCATGCTGTTACTATAGTCTAGTTCCATGTTGTTACTATAGTCTATTTCCATGTTCATGCTGTTACTATAGTCTAGTTCCATACTGTTACTATAGTCTAGTTCCATGTTGTTACTATAGTCTAGTTCCATGTTGTTACTATAATCTAGTTCCATACTGTTACTATAGTCTAGTTCCATACTGTTACTATAGTCTAGTTCCATACTGTTACTATAGTCTAGTTCCATGCTGTTACTATAGTCTAGTTCCATACTGTTACTATAGTCTAGTTCCATACTGTTACTATAGTCTAGTTCCATACTGTTACTATAGTCTAGTTCCATACTGTTACTATAGTCTAGTTCCATGCTGTTACTATAGTCTAGTTCCATGTTGTTACTAGTCTAGTTCCATACTGTTACTATAGTCTAGTTCCATGTTGTTACTATAGTCTAGTTCCATGTTGTTACTATAGTCTAGTTCCATGTTGTTACTATAGTCTAGTTCCATGTTGTTACTATAGTCTAGTTCCATGTTGTTACTATAGTCTAGTTCCATGTTCATGCTGTTACTATAGTCTAGTTCCATGCTGTTACTATAGTCTAGTTCCATGTTGTTACTATAGTCTAGTTCCATGTTGTTACTATAGTCTAGTTCCATGTTGTTACTATAGTCTAGTTCCATGTTGTTACTATAGTCTAGTTCCATGCTGTTACTATAGTCTAGTTCCATGCTGTTACTATAGTCTAGTTCCATGTTGTTACTATAGTCTAGTTCCATGTTGTTACTATAGTCTAGTTCCATGTTGTTACTATAGTCTAGTTCCATGTTGTTACTATAGTCTAGTTCCATACTGTTACTATAGTCTAGTTCCATACTGTTACTATAGTCTAGTTCCATGTTGTTACTATAGTCTAGTTCCATACTGTTACTATAGTCTAGTTCCATGTTGTTACTATAGTCTAGTTCCATACTGTTACTATAGTCCAGTTCCATGCTGTTACTATAGTCTAGTTCCATGCTGTTACTATAGTCTAGTTCCATGCTGTTACTATAGTCTAGTTCCATGCTGTTACTATAGTCTAGTTCCATGTTGTTACTATAGTCTAGTTCCATACTGTTACTATAGTCTAGTTCCATGTTGTTACTATAGTCTAGTTCCTTGTTGTTACTATAGTCTAGTTCCATGCTGTTACTATAGTCTAGTTCCATACTGTTACTATAGTCTAGTTCCATGCTGTTACTATAGTCTAGTTCCATACTGTTACTATAGTCTAGTTCCATACTGTTACTATAGTCTAGTTCCATACTGTTACTATAGTCTAGTTCCATGTTGTTACTATAGTCTAGTTCCATGTTGTTACTATAGTCTAGTTCCATGTTGTTACTATAGTCTAGTTCTATGTTGTTACTATAGTCTAGTTCCATGTTGTTACTATAGTCTAGTTCCATGCTGTTACTATAGTCTAGTTCCATGCTGTTACTATAGTCTAGTTCCATACTGTTACTATAGTCTAGTTTCATGCTGTTACTATAGTCTAGTTCCATACTGTTACTATAGTCTAGTTCCATGTTGTTACTATAGTCTAGTTCCATGTTGTTACTATAATCTAGTTCCATGTTGTTACTATAGTCTAGTTCCATACTGTTACTATAGTCTAGTTCCATACTGTTACTATAGTCTAGTTCCATACTGTTACTATAGTCTAGTTCCATACTGTTACTATAGTCTAGTTCCATACTGTTACTATAGTCTAGTTCCATACTGTTACTATAGTCTAGTTCCATGCTGTTACTATAGTCTAGTTCCATGTTGTTACTAGTCTAGTTCCATACTGTTACTATAGTCTAGTTCCATGTTGTTACTATAGTCTAGTTCCATGTTGTTACTATAGTCTAGTTCCATGTTGTTACTATAGTCTAGTTCCATGTTGTTACTATAGTCTAGTTCCATGTTGTTACTATAGTCTAGTTCCATGTTCATGCTGTTACTATAGTCTAGTTCCATGCTGTTACTATAGTCTAGTTCCATGTTGTTACTATAGTCTAGTTCCATGTTGTTACTATAGTCTAGTTCCATGTTGTTACTATAGTCTAGTTCCATGTTGTTACTATAGTCTAGTTCCATGTTGTTACTATAGTCTAGTTCCATGTTGTTACTATAGTCTAGTTCCATGTTCATGCTGTTACTATAGTCTAGTTCCATGCTGTTACTATAGTCTAGTTCCATGTTGTTACTATAGTCTAGTTCCATGTTGTTACTATAGTCTAGTTCCATGTTGTTACTATAGTCTAGTTCCATGTTGTTACTATAGTCTAGTTCCATGCTGTTACTATAGTCTAGTTCCATGCTGTTACTTTAGTCTAGTTCCATGTTGTTACTATAGTCTAGTTCCATGTTGTTACTATAGTCTAGTTCCATGTTGTTACTATAGTCTAGTTCCATGTTGTTACTATAGTCTAGTTCCATACTGTTACTATAGTCTAGTTCCATACTGTTACTATAGTCTAGTTCCATGTTGTTACTATAGTCTAGTACCATACTGTTACTATAGTCTAGTTCCATGTTGTTACTATAGTCTAGTTCCATACTGTTACTATAGTCTAGTTCCATGCTGTTACTATAGTCTAGTTCCATGCTGTTACTATAGTCTAGTTCCATGCTGTTACTATAGTCTAGTTCCATGCTGTTACTATAGTCTAGTTCCATGTTGTTACTATAGTCTAGTTCCATACTGTTACTATAGTCTAGTTCCATGTTGTTACTATAGTCTAGTTCCTTGTTGTTACTATAGTCTAGTTCCATGCTGTTACTATAGTCTAGTTCCATACTGTTACTATAGTCTAGTTCCATGCTGTTACTATAGTCTAGTTCCATACTGTTACTATAGTCTAGTTCCATACTGTTACTATAGTCTAGTTCCATACTGTTACTATAGTCTAGTTCCATGTTGTTACTATAGTCTAGTTCCATGTTGTTACTATAGTCTAGTTCCATGTTGTTACTATAGTCTAGTTCTATGTTGTTACTATAGTCTAGTTCCATGTTGTTACTATAGTCTAGTTCCATGCTGTTACTATAGTCTAGTTCCATACTGTTACTATAGTCTAGTTTCATGCTGTTACTATAGTCTAGTTCCATACTGTTACTATAGTCTACTTCCATGTTGTTAATATATTCTAGTTCCATGTTGTTACTATAGTCTAGTTCCATGTTGTTACTATAGTCTAGTTCCATGTTGTTACTATAGTCTAGTTCCATGCTGTTACTATAGTCTAGTTCCATGCTGTTACTTTAGTCTAGTTCCATGTTGTTACTATAGTCTAGTTCCATGTTGTTACTATAGTCTAGTTCCATGTTGTTACTATAGTCTAGTTCCATGTTGTTACTATAGTCTAGTTCCATACTGTTACTATAGTCTAGTTCCATACTGTTACTATAGTCTAGTTCCATGTTGTTACTATAGTCTAGTACCATACTGTTACTATAGTCTAGTTCCATGTTGTTACTATAGTCTAGTTCCATACTGTTACTATAGTCTAGTTCCATGCTGTTACTATAGTCTAGTTCCATGCTGTTACTATAGTCTAGTTCCATGCTGTTACTATAGTCTAGTTCCATGCTGTTACTATAGTCTAGTTCCATGTTGTTACTATAGTCTAGTTCCATACTGTTACTATAGTCTAGTTCCATGTTGTTACTATAGTCTAGTTCCTTGTTGTTACTATAGTCTAGTTCCATGCTGTTACTATAGTCTAGTTCCATACTGTTACTATAGTCTAGTTCCATGCTGTTACTATAGTCTAGTTCCATACTGTTACTATAGTCTAGTTCCATACTGTTACTATAGTCTAGTTCCATACTGTTACTATAGTCTAGTTCCATGTTGTTACTATAGTCTAGTTCCATGTTGTTACTATAGTCTAGTTCCATGTTGTTACTATAGTCTAGTTCTATGTTGTTACTATAGTCTAGTTCCATGTTGTTACTATAGTCTAGTTCCATGCTGTTACTATAGTCTAGTTCCATACTGTTACTATAGTCTAGTTTCATGCTGTTACTATAGTCTAGTTCCATACTGTTACTATAGTCTACTTCCATGTTGTTAATATATTCTAGTTCCATGTTGTTACTATAGTCTAGTTCCATGTTGTTACTATAGTCTAGTTCCATACTGTTACTAGTCTAGTTCCATACTGTTACTATAGTCTAGTTCCATGTTGTTACTATAGTCTAGTTCCATGTTCATGCTGTTACTATAGTCTAGTTCCATGTTCATGCTGTTACTATAGTCTAGTTCCATGTTCATGCTGTTACTATAGTCTAGTTCCATGTTGTTACTATAGTCTAGTTCCATACTGTTACTATAGTCTAGTTCCATACTGTTACTATAGTCTAGTTCCATACTGTTACTATAGTCTAGTTCCATGCTGTTACTATAGTCTAGTTCCATGTTGTTACTATAGTCTAGTTCCATACTGTTACTATAGTCTAGTTCCATGCTGTTACTATAGTCTAGTTCCATACTGTTACTATAGTCTAGTTCCATACTGTTACTATAGTCTAGTTCCATACTGTTACTATAGTCTAGTTCCATGTTGTTACTATAGTCTAGTTCCATGTTCATGCTGTTACTATAGTCTAGTTCCATGTTCATGCTGTTACTATAGTCTAGTTCCTTGTTGTTACTATAGTCTAGTTCCATGCTGTTACTATAGTCTAGTTCCATACTGTTACTATAGTCTAGTTCCATACTGTTACTATAGTCTAGTTCCATACTGTTACTATAGTCTAGTTCCATGCTGTTACTATAGTCTAGTTCCATACTGTTACTATAGTCTAGTTCCATACTGTTACTATAGTCTAGTTCCATACTGTTACTATAGTCTAGTTCCATGTTGTTACTATAGTCTAGTTCCATGTTCATGCTGTTACTATAGTCTAGTTCCATGTTCATGCTGTTACTATAGTCTAGTTCCTTGTTGTTACTATAGTCTAGTTCCATGCTGTTACTATAGTCTAGTTCCATACTGTTACTATAGTCTAGTTCCATACTGTTACTATAGTCTAGTTCCATACTGTTACTATAGTCTAGTTCCATGTTGTTACTATGGTCTAGTTCCATGTTCATGCTGTTACTATAGTCTAGTTCCATGTTCATGCTGTTACTATAGTCTAGTTCCTTGTTGTTACTATAGTCTAGTTCCATACTGTTACTATAATCTAGTTCCATGCTGTTACTATAGTCTAGTTCCATGCTGTTACTATAGTCTAGTTCCATACTGTTACTATAGTCTAGTTCCATACTGTTACTATAGTCTAGTTCCATGTTGTTACTATAGTCTAGTTCCATACTGTTACTATAGTCTAGTTCCATACTGTTACTATAGTCTAGTTCCATACTGTTACTATAGTCTAGTTCCATACTGTTACTATAGTCTAGTTCCATACTGTTACTATAGTCTAGTTCCGTACTGTTACTATAGTCTAGTTCCATACTGTTACTATAGTCTAGTTCCATGTTGTTACTATAGTCTAGTTCCATACTGTTACTATAGTCTAGTTCCATGTTGTTACTATAGTCTAGTTCCATGCTGTTACTATAGTCTAGTTCCATACTGTTACTATAGTCTAGTTCCATGTTCATGCTGTTACTATAGTCTAGTTCCATGTTGTTACTATAGTCTATTTCCATGTTCATGCTGTTACTATAGTCTAGTTCCATACTGTTACTATAGTCTAGTTCCATGTTGTTACTATAGTCTAGTTCCATGTTGTTACTATAATCTAGTTCCATACTGTTACTATAGTCTAGTTCCATACTGTTACTATAGTCTAGTTCCATACTGTTACTATAGTCTAGTTCCATGCTGTTACTATAGTCTAGTTCCATACTGTTACTATAGTCTAGTTCCATACTGTTACTATAGTCTAGTTCCATACTGTTACTATAGTCTAGTTCCATACTGTTACTATAGTCTAGTTCCATGCTGTTACTATAGTCTAGTTCCATGTTGTTACTAGTCTAGTTCCATACTGTTACTATAGTCTAGTTCCATGTTGTTACTATAGTCTAGTTCCATGTTGTTACTATAGTCTAGTTCCATGTTGTTACTATAGTCTAGTTCCATGTTGTTACTATAGTCTAGTTCCATGTTGTTACTATAGTCTAGTTCCATGTTCATGCTGTTACTATAGTCTAGTTCCATGCTGTTACTATAGTCTAGTTCCATGTTGTTACTATAGTCTAGTTCCATGTTGTTACTATAGTCTAGTTCCATGTTGTTACTATAGTCTAGTTCCATGCTGTTACTATAGTCTAGTTCCATGCTGTTACTATAGTCTAGTTCCATGTTGTTACTATAGTCTAGTTCCATGTTGTTACTATAGTCTAGTTCCATGTTGTTACTATAGTCTAGTTCCATGTTGTTACTATAGTCTAGTTCCATACTGTTACTATAGTCTAGTTCCATACTGTTACTATAGTCTAGTTCCATGTTGTTACTATAGTCTAGTTCCATACTGTTACTATAGTCTAGTTCCATGTTGTTACTATAGTCTAGTTCCATACTGTTACTATAGTCCAGTTCCATGCTGTTACTATAGTCTAGTTCCATGCTGTTACTATAGTCTAGTTCCATGCTGTTACTATAGTCTAGTTCCATGCTGTTACTATAGTCTAGTTCCATGTTGTTACTATAGTCTAGTTCCATACTGTTACTATAGTCTAGTTCCATGTTGTTACTATAGTCTAGTTCCTTGTTGTTACTATAGTCTAGTTCCATGCTGTTACTATAGTCTAGTTCCATACTGTTACTATAGTCTAGTTCCATGCTGTTACTATAGTCTAGTTCCATACTGTTACTATAGTCTAGTTCCATACTGTTACTATAGTCTAGTTCCATACTGTTACTATAGTCTAGTTCCATGTTGTTACTATAGTCTAGTTCCATGTTGTTACTATAGTCTAGTTCCATGTTGTTACTATAGTCTAGTTCTATGTTGTTACTATAGTCTAGTTCCATGTTGTTACTATAGTCTAGTTCCATGCTGTTACTATAGTCTAGTTCCATGCTGTTACTATAGTCTAGTTCCATACTGTTACTATAGTCTAGTTTCATGCTGTTACTATAGTCTAGTTCCATACTGTTACTATAGTCTAGTTCCATGTTGTTACTATAGTCTAGTTCCATGTTGTTACTATAATCTAGTTCCATACTGTTACTATAGTCTAGTTCCATACTGTTACTATAGTCTAGTTCCATACTGTTACTATAGTCTAGTTCCATACTGTTACTATAGTCTAGTTCCATACTGTTACTATAGTCTAGTTCCATACTGTTACTATAGTCTAGTTCCATACTGTTACTATAGTCTAGTTCCATGCTGTTACTATAGTCTAGTTCCATGTTGTTACTAGTCTAGTTCCATACTGTTACTATAGTCTAGTTCCATGTTGTTACTATAGTCTAGTTCCATGTTGTTACTATAGTCTAGTTCCATGTTGTTACTATAGTCTAGTTCCATGTTGTTACTATAGTCTAGTTCCATGTTGTTACTATAGTCTAGTTCCATGTTGTTACTATAGTCTAGTTCCATACTGTTACTATAGTCTAGTTCCGTACTGTTACTATAGTCTAGTTCCATACTGTTACTATAGTCTAGTTCCATGTTGTTACTATAGTCTAGTTCCATACTGTTACTATAGTCTAGTTCCATGTTGTTACTATAGTCTAGTTCCATGCTGTTACTATAGTCTAGTTCCATACTGTTACTATAGTCTAGTTCCATGTTCATGCTGTTACTATAGTCTAGTTCCATGTTGTTACTATAGTCTATTTCCATGTTCATGCTGTTACTATAGTCTAGTTCCATACTGTTACTATAGTCTAGTTCCATGTTGTTACTATAGTCTAGTTCCATGTTGTTACTATAATCTAGTTCCATACTGTTACTATAGTCTAGTTCCATACTGTTACTATAGTCTAGTTCCATACTGTTACTATAGTCTAGTTCCATGCTGTTACTATAGTCTAGTTCCATACTGTTACTATAGTCTAGTTCCATACTGTTACTATAGTCTAGTTCCATACTGTTACTATAGTCTAGTTCCATACTGTTACTATAGTCTAGTTCCATGCTGTTACTATAGTCTAGTTCCATGTTGTTACTAGTCTAGTTCCATACTGTTACTATAGTCTAGTTCCATGTTGTTACTATAGTCTAGTTCCATGTTGTTACTATAGTCTAGTTCCATGTTGTTACTATAGTCTAGTTCCATGTTGTTACTATAGTCTAGTTCCATGTTGTTACTATAGTCTAGTTCCATGTTCATGCTGTTACTATAGTCTAGTTCCATGCTGTTACTATAGTCTAGTTCCATGTTGTTACTATAGTCTAGTTCCATGTTGTTACTATAGTCTAGTTCCATGTTGTTACTATAGTCTAGTTCCATGCTGTTACTATAGTCTAGTTCCATGCTGTTACTATAGTCTAGTTCCATGTTGTTACTATAGTCTAGTTCCATGTTGTTACTATAGTCTAGTTCCATGTTGTTACTATAGTCTAGTTCCATGTTGTTACTATAGTCTAGTTCCATACTGTTACTATAGTCTAGTTCCATACTGTTACTATAGTCTAGTTCCATGTTGTTACTATAGTCTAGTTCCATACTGTTACTATAGTCTAGTTCCATGTTGTTACTATAGTCTAGTTCCATACTGTTACTATAGTCCAGTTCCATGCTGTTACTATAGTCTAGTTCCATGCTGTTACTATAGTCTAGTTCCATGCTGTTACTATAGTCTAGTTCCATGCTGTTACTATAGTCTAGTTCCATGCTGTTACTATAGTCTAGTTCCATGTTGTTACTATAGTCTAGTTCCATACTGTTACTATAGTCTAGTTCCATGTTGTTACTATAGTCTAGTTCCTTGTTGTTACTATAGTCTAGTTCCATGCTGTTACTATAGTCTAGTTCCATACTGTTACTATAGTCTAGTTCCATGCTGTTACTATAGTCTAGTTCCATACTGTTACTATAGTCTAGTTCCATACTGTTACTATAGTCTAGTTCCATACTGTTACTATAGTCTAGTTCCATGTTGTTACTATAGTCTAGTTCCATGTTGTTACTATAGTCTAGTTCCATGTTGTTACTATAGTCTAGTTCTATGTTGTTACTATAGTCTAGTTCCATGTTGTTACTATAGTCTAGTTCCATGCTGTTACTATAGTCTAGTTCCATGCTGTTACTATAGTCTAGTTCCATACTGTTACTATAGTCTAGTTTCATGCTGTTACTATAGTCTAGTTCCATACTGTTACTATAGTCTAGTTCCATGTTGTTACTATAGTCTAGTTCCATGTTGTTACTATAATCTAGTTCCATACTGTTACTATAGTCTAGTTCCATACTGTTACTATAGTCTAGTTCCATACTGTTACTATAGTCTAGTTCCATACTGTTACTATAGTCTAGTTCCATACTGTTACTATAGTCTAGTTCCATACTGTTACTATAGTCTAGTTCCATACTGTTACTATAGTCTAGTTCCATGCTGTTACTATAGTCTAGTTCCATGTTGTTACTAGTCTAGTTCCATACTGTTACTATAGTCTAGTTCCATGTTGTTACTATAGTCTAGTTCCATGTTGTTACTATAGTCTAGTTCCATGTTGTTACTATAGTCTAGTTCCATGTTGTTACTATAGTCTAGTTCCATGTTGTTACTATAGTCTAGTTCCATGTTCATGCTGTTACTATAGTCTAGTTCCATGCTGTTACTATAGTCTAGTTCCATGTTGTTACTATAGTCTAGTTCCATGTTGTTACTATAGTCTAGTTCCATGTTGTTACTATAGTCTAGTTCCATGTTGTTACTATAGTCTAGTTCCATGTTGTTACTATAGTCTAGTTCCATGCTGTTACTATAGTCTAGTTCCATGCTGTTACTATAGTCTAGTTCCATGTTGTTACTATAGTCTAGTTCCATGTTGTTACTATAGTCTAGTTCCATGTTGTTACTATAGTCTAGTTCCATGTTGTTACTATAGTCTAGTTCCATACTGTTACTATAGTCTAGTTCCATACTGTTACTATAGTCTAGTTCCATGTTGTTACTATAGTCTAGTTCCATACTGTTACTATAGTCTAGTTCCATGTTGTTACTATAGTCTAGTTCCATACTGTTACTATAGTCTAGTTCCATGCTGTTACTATAGTCTAGTTCCATGCTGTTACTATAGTCTAGTTCCATGCTGTTACTATAGTCTAGTTCCATGCTGTTACTATAGTCTAGTTCCATGTTGTTACTATAGTCTAGTTCCATACTGTTACTATAGTCTAGTTCCATGTTGTTACTATAGTCTAGTTCCTTGTTGTTACTATAGTCTAGTTCCATGCTGTTACTATAGTCTAGTTCCATACTGTTACTATAGTCTAGTTCCATGCTGTTACTATAGTCTAGTTCCATACTGTTACTATAGTCTAGTTCCATACTGTTACTATAGTCTAGTTCCATACTGTTACTATAGTCTAGTTCCATGTTGTTACTATAGTCTAGTTCCATGTTGTTACTATAGTCTAGTTCCATGTTGTTACTATAGTCTAGTTCTATGTTGTTACTATAGTCTAGTTCCATGTTGTTACTATAGTCTAGTTCCATGCTGTTACTATAGTCTAGTTCCATACTGTTACTATAGTCTAGTTTCATGCTGTTACTATAGTCTAGTTCCATACTGTTACTATAGTCTAGTTCCATGTTGTTACTATATTCTAGTTCCATGTTGTTACTATAGTCTAGTTCCATGTTGTTACTATAGTCTAGTTCCATACTGTTACTAGTCTAGTTCCATACTGTTACTATAGTCTAGTTCCATGTTGTTACTATAGTCTAGTTCCATGTTCATGCTGTTACTATAGTCTAGTTCCATGTTCATGCTGTTACTATAGTCTAGTTCCATGTTCATGCTGTTACTATAGTCTAGTTCCATGTTGTTACTATAGTCTAGTTCCATACTGTTACTATAGTCTAGTTCCATACTGTTACTATAGTCTAGTTCCATACTGTTACTATAGTCTAGTTCCATGCTGTTACTATAGTCTAGTTCCATGTTGTTACTATAGTCTAGTTCCATACTGTTACTATAGTCTAGTTCCATGCTGTTACTATAGTCTAGTTCCATACTGTTACTATAGTCTAGTTCCATACTGTTACTATAGTCTAGTTCCATACTGTTACTATAGTCTAGTTCCATGCTGTTACTATAGTCTAGTTCCATGTTGTTACTATAGTCTAGTTCCATGTTCATGCTGTTACTATAGTCTAGTTCCATGTTCATGCTGTTACTATAGTCTAGTTCCATGTTCATGCTGTTACTATAGTCTAGTTCCTTGTTGTTACTATAGTCTAGTTCCATACTGTTACTATAATCTAGTTCCATGCTGTTACTATAGTCTAGTTCCATGCTGTTACTATAGTCTAGTTCCATACTGTTACTATAGTCTAGTTCCATACTGTTACTATAGTCTAGTTCCATGTTGTTACTATAGTCTAGTTCCATACTGTTACTATAGTCTAGTTCCATACTGTTACTATAGTCTAGTTCCATACTGTTACTATAGTCTAGTTCCATACTGTTACTTTAGTCTAGTTCCGTACTGTTACTATAGTCTAGTTCCATACTGTTACTATAGTCTAGTTCCATGTTGTTACTATAGTCTAGTTCCATACTGTTACTATAATCTAGTTCCATGTTGTTACTATAGTCTAGTTCCATGCTGTTACTATAGTCTAGTTCCATACTGTTACTATAGTCTAGTTCCATGTTCATGCTGTTACTATAGTCTAGTTCCATGTTGTTACTATAGTCTATTTCCATGTTCATGCTGTTACTATAGTCTAGTTCCATACTGTTACTATAGTCTAGTTCCATGTTGTTACTATAGTCTAGTTCCATGTTGTTACTATAATCTAGTTCCATACTGTTACTATAGTCTAGTTCCATACTGTTACTATAGTCTAGTTCCATGCTGTTACTATAGTCTAGTTCCATACTGTTACTATAGTCTAGTTCCATACTGTTACTATAGTCTAGTTCCATACTGTTACTATAGTCTAGTTCCATACTGTTACTATAGTCTAGTTCCATGCTGTTACTATAGTCTAGTTCCATGTTGTTACTAGTCTAGTTCCATACTGTTACTATAGTCTAGTTCCATGTTGTTACTATAGTCTAGTTCCATGTTGTTACTTTAGTCTAGTTCCATGTTGTTACTATAGTCTAGTTCCATGTTGTTACTATAGTCTAGTTCCATGTTGTTACTATAGTCTAGTTCCATGTTCATGCTGTTACTATAGTCTAGTTCCATGTTGTTACTATAGTCTAGTTCCATGTTGTTACTATAGTCTAGTTCCATGTTGTTACTATAGTCTAGTTCCATGTTGTTACTATAGTCTAGTTCCATGTTGTTACTATAGTCTAGTTCCATGCTGTTACTATAGTCTAGTTCCATGCTGTTACTATAGTCTAGTTCCATGTTGTTACTATAGTCTAGTTCCATGTTGTTACTATAGTCTAGTTCCATGTTGTTACTATAGTCTAGTTCCATGTTTTTACTATAGTCTAGTTCCATACTGTTACTATAGTCTAGTTCCATACTGTTACTATAGTCTAGTTCCATGTTGTTACTATAGTCTAGTTCCATACTGTTACTATAGTCTAGTTCCATGTTGTTACTATAGTCTAGTTCCATACTGTTACTATAGTCTAGTTCCATGCTGTTACTATAGTCTAGTTCCATGCTGTTACTATAGTCTAGTTCCATGCTGTTACTATAGTCTAGTTCCATGCTGTTACTATAGTCTAGTTCCATGTTGTTACTATAGTCTAGTTCCATACTGTTACTATAGTCTAGTTCCATGTTGTTACTATAGTCTAGTTCCTTGTTGTTACTATAGTCTAGTTCCATGCTGTTACTATAGTCTAGTTCCATACTGTTACTATAGTCTAGTTCCATACTGTTACTATAGTCTAGTTCCATACTGTTACTATAGTCTAGTTCCATGTTGTTACTATAGTCTAGTTCCATGTTGTTACTATAGTCTAGTTCCATGTTGTTACTATAGTCTAGTTCTATGTTGTTACTATAGTCTAGTTCCATGTTGTTACTATAGTCTAGTTCCATGCTGTTACTATAGTCTAGTTCCATACTGTTACTATAGTCTAGTTTCATGCTGTTACTATAGTCTAGTTCCATACTGTTACTATAGTCTAGTTCCATGTTGTTACTATATTCTAGTTCCATGTTGTTACTATAGTCTAGTTCCATGTTGTTACTATAGTCTAGTTCCATACTGTTACTAGTCTAGTTCCATACTGTCACTATAGTCTAGTTCCATGTTGTTACTATAGTCTAGTTCCCTACTGTTACTATAGTCTAGTTCCATACTGTTACTATAGTCTAGTTCCATGTTGTTACTAGTCTAGTTCCATACTGTTACTATAGTCTAGTTCCATGTTGTTACTATAGTCTAGTTCCATGTTGTTACTATAGTCTAGTTCCATGTTGTTACTATAGTCTAGTTCCATGTTGTTACTATAGTCTAGTTCCATGTTGTTACTTTAGTCTAGTTCCATGCTGTTACTATAGTCTAGTTCCATATTGTTACTATAGTCTAGTTCCATGCTGTTACTATAGTCTAGTTCCATGTTCATGCTGTTACTATAGTCTAGTTCCTTGTTGTTACTATAGTCTAGTTCCATACTGTTACTATAGTCTAGTTCCATACTGTTACTATAGTCTAGTTCCACGTTGTTACTATAGTCTAGTTCCATGTTGTTACTATAGTCTAGTTCCATGTTGTTACTATAGTCTAGTTCCATGTTGTTACTATAGTCTAGTTCCATACTGTTACTATAGTCTAGTTCCATGCTGTTACTATAGTCTAGTTCCATACTGTTACTATAGTCTAGTTCCATGTTGTTACTATAGTCTAGTTCCATGCTGTTACTATAGTCTAGTTCCATGTTGTTACTATAGTCTAGTTCCATGTTGTTACTATAGTCTAGTTCCATGCTGTTACTATAGTCTAGTTCCATACTGTTACTATAGTCTAGTTCCATACTGTTGCTATAGTCTAGTTCCATGTTGTTACTATAGTCTAGTTCCATGTTGTTACTATAGTCTAGTTCCATGTTGATACTATAGTCTAGTTCCATGTTGTTACTATAGTCTAGTTCCTTGTTGTTACTATAGTCTAGTTCCATACTGTTACTATAGTCTAGTTCCATACTGTTACTATAGTCTAGTTCCATACTGTTACTATAGTCTAGTTCCATGTTGTTACTATAGTCTAGTTCCATGTTGTTACTATAGTCTAGTTCCATACTGTTACTATAGTCTAGTTCCATGTTGTTACTATAGTCTAGTTCCATGCTGTTACTATAGTCTAGTTCCATGTTGTTACTATAGTCTAGTTCCATGTTGTTACTATAGTCTATTTCCATGTTACTATAGTCTAGTTCCATGTTGTTACTATAGTCTAGTTCCATGTTGTTACTATAGTCTAGTTCCATGTTCATGCTGTTACTATAGTCTAGTTCCTTGTTGTTACTATAGTCTAGTTCCATACTGTTACTATAGTCTAGTTCCATACTGTTACTATAGTCTAGTTCCATGTTGCTACTATAGTCTAGTTCCATGTTGTTACTATAGTCTAGTTCCATACTGTTACTATAGTCTAGTTCCATGCTGTTACTATAGTCTAGTTCCATGTTGTTACTATATTCTAGTTCCTTGCTGTTACTATAGTCTAGTTCCATACTGTTACTATAGTCTAGTTCCATGTTGTTACTATAGTCTAGTTCCATGCTGTTACTATAGTCTAGTTCCATGTTGTTACTATAGTCTAGTTCCTTGTTGTTACTATAGTCTAGTTCCAAACTGTTACTATAGTCTAGTTCCATACTGTTACTATAGTCTAGTTCCTTGTTGTTACTATAGTCTAGTTCCATACTGTTACTATAGTCTAGTTCCATACTGTTACTATAGTCTAGTTCCATGCTGTTACTATAGTCTAGTTCCATACTGTTACTATAGTCTAGTTCCATGTTACTATAGTCTAGTTCCATGTTACTATAGTCTAGTTCCATGTTACTATAGTCTAGTTCCATGCTGTTACTATAGTCTAGTTCCATACTGTTACTATAGTCTAGTTCCATGTTACTATAGTCTAGTTCCATGTTCATGCTGTTACTATAGTCTAGTTCCATACTGTTACTATAGTCTAGTTCCATGCTGTTACTATAGTCTAGTTCCATACTGTTACTATAGTCTAGTTCCATACTGTTACTATAGTCTAGTTCCATACTGTTACTATAGTCTAGTTCCATACTGTTACTATAGTCTAGTTCCATACTGTTACTATAGTCTAGTTCCATGTTACTATAGTCTAGTTCCATGTTCATGCTGTTACTATAGTCTAGTTCCATACTGTTACTATAGTCTAGTTCCATGTTGTTACTATAGTCTAGTTCCATGCTGTTACTATAGTCTAGTTCCATGTTGTTACTATAGTCTAGTTCCATGTTGTTACTATAGTCTAGTTCCATGTTGTTACTATAGTCTAGTTCCATACTGTTACTATAGTCTAGTTCCATACTGTTACTATAGTCTAGTTCCACGTTGTTACTATAGTCTAGTTCCATGTTGTTACTATAGTCTAGTTCCATACTGTTACTATAGTCTAGTTCCATGCTGTTACTATAGTCTAGTTCCATACTGTTACTATAGTCTAGTTCCATACTGTTACTATAGTCTAGTTCCATACTGTTACTATAGTCTAGTTCCATACTGTTACTATAGTCTAGTTCCATACTGTTACTATAGTCTAG
Organism: Salvelinus fontinalis; assembly: GCF_029448725.1. NCBI lineage: Eukaryota > Metazoa > Chordata > Actinopteri > Salmoniformes > Salmonidae > Salvelinus > Salvelinus fontinalis. The sequence goes on along the minus strand of NW_026600680.1, from coordinate 93,857 downwards.
TTCCATGCTGTTACTATAGTCTAGTTCCATATTGTTACTATAGTCTAGTTCCATGCTGTTACTATAGTCTAGTTCCATGTTCATGCTGTTACTATAGTCTAGTTCCTTGTTGTTACTATAGTCTAGTTCCATACTGTTACTATAGTCTAGTTCCATACTGTTACTATAGTCTAGTTCCACGTTGTTACTATAGTCTAGTTCCATGTTGTTACTATAGTCTAGTTCCATGTTGTTACTATAGTCTAGTTCCATGTTGTTACTATAGTCTAGTTCCATACTGTTACTATAGTCTAGTTCCATGCTGTTACTATAGTCTAGTTCCATACTGTTACTATAGTCTAGTTCCATGTTGTTACTATAGTCTAGTTCCATGCTGTTACTATAGTCTAGTTCCATGTTGTTACTATAGTCTAGTTCCATGTTGTTACTATAGTCTAGTTCCATGCTGTTACTATAGTCTAGTTCCATACTGTTACTATAGTCTAGTTCCATACTGTTACTATAGTCTAGTTCCATGTTGTTACTATAGTCTAGTTCCATGTTGTTACTATAGTCTAGTTCCATGTTGTTACTATAGTCTAGTTCCATGTTGTTACTATAGTCTATTTCCATGTTACTATAGTCTAGTTCCATGTTGTTACTATAGTCTAGTTCCATGTTGTTACTATAGTCTAGTTCCATGTTCATGCTGTTACTATAGTCTAGTTCCTTGTTGTTACTATAGTCTAGTTCCATACTGTTACTATAGTCTAGTTCCATGTTGTTACTATAGTCTAGTTCCATACTGTTACTATAGTCTAGTTCCATACTGTTACTATAGTCTAGTTCCATGGTGTTACTATAGTCTAGTTCCATGGTGTTACTATAGTCTAGTTCCATGCTGTTACTATAGTCTAGTTCCATGTTGTTACTATATTCTAGTTCCTTGCTGTAACTATAGTCTAGTTCCATACTGTTACTATAGTCTAGTTCCATGTTGTTACCATAGTCTAGTTCCATGCTGTTACTATAGTCTAGTTCCATGTTGTTACTATAGTCTAGTTCCTTGTTGTTACTATAGTCTAGTTCCACACTGTTACTATAGTCTAGTTCCATACTGTTACTATAGTCTAGTTCCATGTTACTATAGTCTAGTTCCATGTTACTATAGTCTAGTTCCATGTTACTATAGTCTAGTTCCATGCTGTTACTATAGTCTAGTTCCATACTGTTACTATAGTCTAGTTCCATGTTACTATAGTCTAGTTCCATGTTCATGCTGTTACTATAGTCTAGTTCCATAATGTTACTATAGTCTAGTTCCATGCTGTTACTATAGTCTAGTTCCATACTGTTACTATAGTCTAGTTCCATACTGTTACTATAGTCTAGTTCCATACTGTTACTATAGTCTAGTTCCATACTGTTACTCTAGTCTAGTTCCATGCTGTTACTATAGTCTAGTTCCATGTTGTTACTATAGTCTAGTTCCATGTTCATTGCTGTTACTATAGTCTAGTTCCATACTGTTACTATAGTCTAGTTCCATGTTACTATAGTCTAGTTCCATGTTCATGCTGTTACTATAGTCTAGTTCCATACTGTTACTATAGTCTAGTTCCATGTTGTTACTATAGTCTAGTTCCATGCTGTTACTATAGTCTAGTTCCATGTTGTTACTATAGTCTAGTTCCATGTTGTTACTATAGTCTAGTTCCATGTTGTTACTATAGTCTAGTTCCATACTCTTACTATAGTCTAGTTCCATACTGTTACTATAGTCTAGTTCCACGTTGTTACTATAGTCTAGTTCCATGTTGTTACTATAGTCTAGTTCCATACTGTTACTATAGTCTAGTTCCATGCTGTTACTATAGTCTAGTTCCATACTGTTACTATAGTCTAGTTCCATACTGTTACTATAGTCTAGTTCCATACTGTTACTATAGTCTAGTTCCATACTGTTACTATAGTCTAGTTCCATACTGTTACTATAGTCTAGTTCCATGCTGTTACTATAGTCTAGTTCCATACTGTTACTATAGTCTAGTTCCATACTGTTACTATAGTCTATTTCCATACTGTTACTATAGTCTAGTTCCATGCTGTTACTATAGTCTAGTTCCATACTGTTACTATAGTCTAGTTCCATGTTACTATAGTCTAGTTTCATGTTGTTACTATAGTCTAGTTCCATACTGTTACTATAGGCTAGTTCCTTGTTGTTACTATAATCTAGTTCCATGCTGTTACTATAGTCTAGTTCCATGTTGTTACTATAATCTAGTTCCATGCTGTTACTATAGTCTAGTTCCTTGTTGTTACTATAATCTAGTTTCATGCTGTTACTATAGTCTAGTTCCATGTTGTTACTATAGTCTAGTTTCATGCTGTTACTATAGTCTAGTTCCTTGTTGTTACTATAATCTAGTTCCATGCTGTTACTATAGTCTAGTTCCATGTTGTTACTATAGTCTAGTTCCATGCTGTTACTATAGTCTAGTTCCATACTGTTACTATAGTCTAGTTCCATGTTGTTACTATAGTCTAGTTCCATGTTGTTACTATAGTCTAGTTCCATGATGTTACTATAGTCTAGTTCCATGCTGTTACTATAGTCTAGTTCCATACTGTTACTATAGTCTAGTTCCATGCTGTTACTATAGTCTAGTTCCATGCTGTTACTATAGTCTAGTTCCATGCTGTTACTATAGTCTAGTTCCATACTGTTACTATAGTCTAGTTCCATGTTGTTACTATAGTCTAGTTCCATGTTCATGCTGTTACTATAGTCTAGTTCCATGTTGTTACTATAGTCTAGTTCCATGCTGTTACTATAGTCTAGTTCCATACTGTTACTATAGTCTAGTTCCATGCTGTTACTATAGTCTAGTTCCATACTGTTACTATAGTCTAGTTCCATTCTGTTACTATAGTCTAGTTCCATGCTGTTACTATAGTCTAGTTCCATACTGTTACTATAGTCTAGTTCCATGCTGTTACTATAGTCTAGTTCCATGTTGTTACTATAGTCTAGTTTCATGTTCATGCTGTTACTATAGTCTAGTTCCATGCTGTTACTATAGTCTAGTTCCATGCTGTTACTATAGTCTAGTTCCATGCTGTTACTATAGTCTAGTTCCATGCTGTTACTATAGTCTAGTTCCATGTTGTTACTATAGTCTAGTTCATACTGTTACTATAGTCTAGTTCCATACTGTTACTATAGTCTAGTTCCATGTTGTTACTATAGTCTAGTTCCATGTTCATGCTGTTACTATAGTCTAGTTCCATGTTGTTACTATAGTCTAGTTCCATGCTGTTACTATAGTCTAGTTCCATACTGTTACTATAGTCTAGTTCCATGCTGTTACTATAGTCTAGTTCCATACTGTTACTATAGTCTAGTTCCATTCTGTTACTATAGTCTAGTTCCATGCTGTTACTATAGTCTAGTTCCATACTGTTACTATAGTCTAGTTCCATGCTGTTACTATAGTCTAGTTCCATACTGTTACTATAGTCTAGTTCCATACTGTTACTATAGTCTAGTTCCATACTGTTACTATAGTCTAGTTCCATACTGTTACTATAGTCTAGTTCCATACTGTTACTATAGTCTAGTTCCATGCTGTTACTATAGTCTAGTTCCATACTGTTACTATAGTCTAGTTCCATACTGTTACTATAGTCTATTTCCATACTGTTACTATAGTCTAGTTCCATGCTGTTACTATAGTCTAGTTCCATACTGTTACTATAGTCTAGTTCCATGTTACTATAGTCTAGTTCCATGTTCATGTTGTTACTATAGTCTAGTTCCATACTGTTACTATAGGCTAGTTCCTTGTTGTTACTATAATCTAGTTCCATGCTGTTACTATAGTCTAGTTCCATGTTGTTACTATAATCTAGTTCCATGTTGTTACTATAGTCTAGTTCCTTGTTGTTACTATAATCTAGTTTCATGCTGTTACTATAGTCTAGTTCCATGTTGTTACTATAGTCTAGTTTCATGCTGTTACTATAGTCTAGTTCCTTGTTGTTACTATAATCTAGTTCCATGCTGTTACTATAGTCTAGTTCCATGTTGTTACTATAGTCTAGTTCCATGCTGTTACTATAGTCTAGTTCCATACTGTTACTATAGTCTAGTTCCATGTTGTTACTATAGTCTAGTTCCATGTTGTTACTATAGTCTAGTTCCATGATGTTACTATAGTCTAGTTCCATGCTGTTACTATAGTCTAGTTCCATACTGTTACTATAGTCTAGTTCCATGCTGTTACTATAGTCTAGTTCCATGCTGTTACTATAGTCTAGTTCCATGCTGTTACTATAGTCTAGTTCCATACTGTTACTATAGTCTAGTTCCATGTTGTTACTATAGTCTAGTTCCATGTTCATGCTGTTACTATAGTCTAGTTCCATGTTGTTACTATAGTCTAGTTCCATGCTGTTACTATAGTCTAGTTCCATACTGTTACTATAGTCTAGTTCCATGCTGTTACTATAGTCTAGTTCCATACTGTTACTATAGTCTAGTTCCATTCTGTTACTATAGTCTAGTTCCATGCTGTTACTATAGTCTAGTTCCATACTGTTACTATAGTCTAGTTCCATGCTGTTACTATAGTCTAGTTCCATGTTGTTACTATAGTCTAGTTTCATGTTCATGCTGTTACTATAGTCTAGTTCCATGCTGTTACTATAGTCTAGTTCCATGCTGTTACTATAGTCTAGTTCCATGCTGTTACTATAGTCTAGTTCCATGCTGTTACTATAGTCTAGTTCCATGTTGTTACTATAGTCTAGTTCATACTGTTACTATAGTCTAGTTCCATACTGTTACTATAGTCTAGTTCCATGTTGTTACTATAGTCTAGTTCCATGTTCATGCTGTTACTATAGTCTAGTTCCATGTTGTTACTATAGTCTAGTTCCATGCTGTTACTATAGTCTAGTTCCATACTGTTACTATAGTCTAGTTCCATGCTGTTACTATAGTCTAGTTCCATACTGTTACTATAGTCTAGTTCCATTCTGTTACTATAGTCTAGTTCCATGCTGTTACTATAGTCTAGTTCCATACTGTTACTATAGTCTAGTTCCATATTGTTACTATAGTCTAGTTCCATGCTGTTACTATAGTCTAGTTCCATGTTCATGCTGTTACTATAGTCTAGTTCCTTGTTGTTACTATAGTCTAGTTCCATACTGTTACTATAGTCTAGTTCCATACTGTTACTATAGTCTAGTTCCACGTTGTTACTATAGTCTAGTTCCATGTTGTTACTATAGTCTAGTTCCATGTTGTTACTATAGTCTAGTTCCATGTTGTTACTATAGTCTAGTTCCATACTGTTACTATAGTCTAGTTCCATGCTGTTACTATAGTCTAGTTCCATACTGTTACTATAGTCTAGTTCCATGTTGTTACTATAGTCTAGTTCCATGCTGTTACTATAGTCTAGTTCCATGTTGTTACTATAGTCTAGTTCCATGTTGTTACTATAGTCTAGTTCCATGCTGTTACTATAGTCTAGTTCCATACTGTTACTATAGTCTAGTTCCATACTGTTACTATAGTCTAGTTCCATGTTGTTACTATAGTCTAGTTCCATGTTGTTACTATAGTCTAGTTCCATGTTGTTACTATAGTCTAGTTCCATGTTGTTACTATAGTCTATTTCCATGTTACTATAGTCTAGTTCCATGTTGTTACTATAGTCTAGTTCCATGTTGTTACTATAGTCTAGTTCCATGTTCATGCTGTTACTATAGTCTAGTTCCTTGTTGTTACTATAGTCTAGTTCCATACTGTTACTATAGTCTAGTTCCATGTTGTTACTATAGTCTAGTTCCATACTGTTACTATAGTCTAGTTCCATACTGTTACTATAGTCTAGTTCCATGGTGTTACTATAGTCTAGTTCCATGGTGTTACTATAGTCTAGTTCCATGCTGTTACTATAGTCTAGTTCCATGTTGTTACTATATTCTAGTTCCTTGCTGTAACTATAGTCTAGTTCCATACTGTTACTATAGTCTAGTTCCATGTTGTTACCATAGTCTAGTTCCATGCTGTTACTATAGTCTAGTTCCATGTTGTTACTATAGTCTAGTTCCTTGTTGTTACTATAGTCTAGTTCCACACTGTTACTATAGTCTAGTTCCATACTGTTACTATAGTCTAGTTCCTTGTTGTTACTATAGTCTAGTTCCATACTGTTACTATAGTCTAGTTCCATACTGTTACTATAGTCTAGTTCCATGCTGTTACTATAGTCTAGTTCCATACTGTTACTATAGTCTAGTTCCATGTTACTATAGTCTAGTTCCATGTTACTATAGTCTAGTTCCATGTTACTATAGTCTAGTTCCATGCTGTTACTATAGTCTAGTTCCATACTGTTACTATAGTCTAGTTCCATGTTACTATAGTCTAGTTCCATGTTCATGCTGTTACTATAGTCTAGTTCCATAATGTTACTATAGTCTAGTTCCATGCTGTTACTATAGTCTAGTTCCATACTGTTACTATAGTCTAGTTCCATACTGTTACTATAGTCTAGTTCCATACTGTTACTATAGTCTAGTTCCATACTGTTACTCTAGTCTAGTTCCATGCTGTTACTATAGTCTAGTTCCATGTTGTTACTATAGTCTAGTTCCATGTTCATTGCTGTTACTATAGTCTAGTTCCATACTGTTACTATAGTCTAGTTCCATGTTACTATAGTCTAGTTCCATGTTCATGCTGTTACTATAGTCTAGTTCCATACTGTTACTATAGTCTAGTTCCATGTTGTTACTATAGTCTAGTTCCATGCTGTTACTATAGTCTAGTTCCATGTTGTTACTATAGTCTAGTTCCATGTTGTTACTATAGTCTAGTTCCATGTTGTTACTATAGTCTAGTTCCATACTCTTACTATAGTCTAGTTCCATACTGTTACTATAGTCTAGTTCCACGTTGTTACTATAGTCTAGTTCCATGTTGTTACTATAGTCTAGTTCCATACTGTTACTATAGTCTAGTTCCATGCTGTTACTATAGTCTAGTTCCATACTGTTACTATAGTCTAGTTCCATACTGTTACTATAGTCTAGTTCCATACTGTTACTATAGTCTAGTTCCATACTGTTACTATAGTCTAGTTCCATACTGTTACTATAGTCTAGTTCCATGCTGTTACTATAGTCTAGTTCCATACTGTTACTATAGTCTAGTTCCATACTGTTACTATAGTCTATTTCCATACTGTTACTATAGTCTAGTTCCATGCTGTTACTATAGTCTAGTTCCATACTGTTACTATAGTCTAGTTCCATGTTACTATAGTCTAGTTTCATGTTGTTACTATAGTCTAGTTCCATACTGTTACTATAGGCTAGTTCCTTGTTGTTACTATAATCTAGTTCCATGCTGTTACTATAGTCTAGTTCCATGTTGTTACTATAATCTAGTTCCATGCTGTTACTATAGTCTAGTTCCTTGTTGTTACTATAATCTAGTTTCATGCTGTTACTATAGTCTAGTTCCATGTTGTTACTATAGTCTAGTTTCATGCTGTTACTATAGTCTAGTTCCTTGTTGTTACTATAATCTAGTTCCATGCTGTTACTATAGTCTAGTTCCATGTTGTTACTATAGTCTAGTTCCATGCTGTTACTATAGTCTAGTTCCATACTGTTACTATAGTCTAGTTCCATGTTGTTACTATAGTCTAGTTCCATGTTGTTACTATAGTCTAGTTCCATGATGTTACTATAGTCTAGTTCCATGCTGTTACTATAGTCTAGTTCCATACTGTTACTATAGTCTAGTTCCATGCTGTTACTATAGTCTAGTTTCATGCTGTTACTATAGTCTAGTTCCATGCTGTTACTATAGTCTAGTTCCATACTGTTACTATAGTCTAGTTCCATGTTGTTACTATAGTCTAGTTCCATGTTCATGCTGTTACTATAGTCTAGTTCCATGTTGTTACTATAGTCTAGTTCCATGCTGTTACTATAGTCTAGTTCCATACTGTTACTATAGTCTAGTTCCATGCTGTTACTATAGTCTAGTTCCATACTGTTACTATAGTCTAGTTCCATTCTGTTACTATAGTCTAGTTCCATGCTGTTACTATAGTCTAGTTCCATACTGTTACTATAGTCTAGTTCCATGCTGTTACTATAGTCTAGTTCCATGTTGTTACTATAGTCTAGTTTCATGTTCATGCTGTTACTATAGTCTAGTTCCATGCTGTTACTATAGTCTAGTTCCATGCTGTTACTATAGTCTAGTTCCATGCTGTTACTATAGTCTAGTTCCATGCTGTTACTATAGTCTAGTTCCATGTTGTTACTATAGTCTAGTTCATACTGTTACTATAGTCTAGTTCCATACTGTTACTATAGTCTAGTTCCATGTTGTTACTATAGTCTAGTTCCATGTTCATGCTGTTACTATAGTCTAGTTCCATGTTGTTACTATAGTCTAGTTCCATGCTGTTACTATAGTCTAGTTCCATACTGTTACTATAGTCTAGTTCCATGCTGTTACTATAGTCTAGTTCCATACTGTTACTATAGTCTAGTTCCATTCTGTTACTATAGTCTAGTTCCATGCTGTTACTATAGTCTAGTTCCATACTGTTACTATAGTCTAGTTCCATGCTGTTACTATAGTCTAGTTCCATACTGTTACTATAGTCTAGTTCCATACTGTTACTATAGTCTAGTTCCATACTGTTACTATAGTCTAGTTCCATACTGTTACTATAGTCTAGTTCCATACTGTTACTATAGTCTAGTTCCATGCTGTTACTATAGTCTAGTTCCATACTGTTACTATAGTCTAGTTCCATACTGTTACTATAGTCTATTTCCATACTGTTACTATAGTCTAGTTCCATGCTGTTACTATAGTCTAGTTCCATACTGTTACTATAGTCTAGTTCCATGTTACTATAGTCTAGTTCCATGTTCATGTTGTTACTATAGTCTAGTTCCATACTGTTACTATAGGCTAGTTCCTTGTTGTTACTATAATCTAGTTCCATGCTGTTACTATAGTCTAGTTCCATGTTGTTACTATAATCTAGTTCCATGTTGTTACTATAGTCTAGTTCCTTGTTGTTACTATAATCTAGTTTCATGCTGTTACTATAGTCTAGTTCCATGTTGTTACTATAGTCTAGTTTCATGCTGTTACTATAGTCTAGTTCCTTGTTGTTACTATAATCTAGTTCCATGCTGTTACTATAGTCTAGTTCCATGTTGTTACTATAGTCTAGTTCCATGCTGTTACTATAGTCTAGTTCCATACTGTTACTATAGTCTAGTTCCATGTTGTTACTATAGTCTAGTTCCATGTTGTTACTATAGTCTAGTTCCATGATGTTACTATAGTCTAGTTCCATGCTGTTACTATAGTCTAGTTCCATACTGTTACTATAGTCTAGTTCCATGCTGTTACTATAGTCTAGTTCCATGCTGTTACTATAGTCTAGTTCCATGCTGTTACTATAGTCTAGTTCCATACTGTTACTATAGTCTAGTTCCATGTTGTTACTATAGTCTAGTTCCATGTTCATGCTGTTACTATAGTCTAGTTCCATGTTGTTACTATAGTCTAGTTCCATGCTGTTACTATAGTCTAGTTCCATACTGTTACTATAGTCTAGTTCCATGCTGTTACTATAGTCTAGTTCCATACTGTTACTATAGTCTAGTTCCATTCTGTTACTATAGTCTAGTTCCATGCTGTTACTATAGTCTAGTTCCATACTGTTACTATAGTCTAGTTCCATGCTGTTACTATAGTCTAGTTCCATGTTGTTACTATAGTCTAGTTTCATGTTCATGCTGTTACTATAGTCTAGTTCCATGCTGTTACTATAGTCTAGTTCCATGCTGTTACTATAGTCTAGTTCCATGCTGTTACTATAGTCTAGTTCCATGCTGTTACTATAGTCTAGTTCCATGTTGTTACTATAGTCTAGTTCATACTGTTACTATAGTCTAGTTCCATACTGTTACTATAGTCTAGTTCCATGTTGTTACTATAGTCTAGTTCCATGTTCATGCTGTTACTATAGTCTAGTTCCATGTTGTTACTATAGTCTAGTTCCATGCTGTTACTATAGTCTAGTTCCATACTGTTACTATAGTCTAGTTCCATGCTGTTACTATAGTCTAGTTCCATACTGTTACTATAGTCTAGTTCCATTCTGTTACTATAGTCTAGTTCCATGCTGTTACTATAGTCTAGTTCCATACTGTTACTATAGTCTAGTTCCATGCTGTTACTATAGTCTAGTTCCATGTTGTTACTATAGTCTAGTTTCATGTTCATGCTGTTACTATAGTCTAGTTCCATGCTGTTACTATAGTCTAGTTCCATGCTGTTACTATAGTCTAGTTCCATGCTGTTACTATAGTCTAGTTCCATGCTGTTACTATAGTCTAGTTCCATGTTGTTACTATAGTCTAGTTCCATACTGTTACTATAGTCTAGTTCCATACTGTTACTATAGTCTAGTTCCATGCTGTTACTATAGTCTAGTTCCATGCTGTTACTATAGTCTAGTTCCATACTGTTACTATAGTCTAGTTCCATACTGTTACTATAGTCTAGTTCCATACTGTTACTATAGTCTAGTTCCATGCTGTTACTATAGTCTAGTTCCATGTTGTTACTATAGTCTAGTTCCATACTGTTACTATAGTCTAGTTCCATGCTGTTACTATAGTCTAGTTCCATGTTCATGCTGTTACTATAGTCTAGTTCCATGTTGTTACTATAGTCTAGTTCCATGTTGTTACTATAGTCTAGTTCCATGTTGTTACTATAGTCTAGTTCCATGTTTTTACAATAGTCTAGTTCCATACTGTTACTATAGTCTAGTTCCATGTTCATGCTGTTACTATAGTCTAGTTCCATACTGTTACTATAGTCTAGTTCCATGCTGTTACTATAGTCTAGTTCCATACTGTTACTATAGTCTAGTTCCATTCTGTTACTATAGTCTAGTTCCATGCTGTTACTATAGTCTAGTTCCATACTGTTACTATAGTCTAGTTCCATGCTGTTACTATAGTCTAGTTCCATGTTGTTACTATAGTCTAGTTTCATGTTCATGCTGTTACTATAGTCTAGTTCCATGCTGTTACTATAGTCTAGTTCCATGCTGTTACTATAGTCTAGTTCCATGCTGTTACTATAGTCTAGTTCCATGCTGTTACTATAGTCTAGTTCCATGTTGTTACTATAGTCTAGTTCATACTGTTACTATAGTCTAGTTCCATACTGTTACTATAGTCTAGTTCCATGTTGTTACTATAGTCTAGTTCCATGTTCATGCTGTTACTATAGTCTAGTTCCATGTTGTTACTATAGTCTAGTTCCATGCTGTTACTATAGTCTAGTTCCATACTGTTACTATAGTCTAGTTCCATGCTGTTACTATAGTCTAGTTCCATACTGTTACTATAGTCTAGTTCCATTCTGTTACTATAGTCTAGTTCCATGCTGTTACTATAGTCTAGTTCCATACTGTTACTATAGTCTAGTTCCATGCTGTTACTATAGTCTAGTTCCATGTTGTTACTATAGTCTAGTTTCATGTTCATGCTGTTACTATAGTCTAGTTCCATGCTGTTACTATAGTCTAGTTCCATGCTGTTACTATAGTCTAGTTCCATGCTGTTACTATAGTCTAGTTCCATGCTGTTACTATAGTCTAGTTCCATACTGTTACTATAGTCTAGTTCCATTCTGTTACTATAGTCTAGTTCCATGCTGTTACTATAGTCTAGTTCCATGCTGTTACTATAGTCTAGTTCCATGCTGTTACTATAGTCTAGTTCCATGCTGTTACTATAGTCTAGTTCCATACTGTTACTATAGTCTAGTTCCATTCTGTTACTATAGTCTAGTTCCATGCTGTTACTATAGTCTAGTTCCATACTGTTACTATAGTCTAGTTCCATGCTGTTACTATAGTCTAGTTCCATGTTGTTACTATAGTCTAGTTTCATGTTCATGCTGTTACTATAGTCTAGTTCCATGCTGTTACTATAGTCTAGTTCCATGCTGTTACTATAGTCTAGTTCCATGCTGTTACTATAGTCTAGTTCCATGCTGTTACTATAGTCTAGTTCCATGTTGTTACTATAGTCTAGTTCATACTGTTACTATAGTCTAGTTCCATACTGTTACTATAGTCTAGTTCCATGTTGTTACTATAGTCTAGTTCCATGTTCATGCTGTTACTATAGTCTAGTTCCATGTTGTTACTATAGTCTAGTTCCATGCTGTTACTATAGTCTAGTTCCATACTGTTACTATAGTCTAGTTCCATGCTGTTACTATAGTCTAGTTCCATACTGTTACTATAGTCTAGTTCCATTCTGTTACTATAGTCTAGTTCCATACTGTTACTATAGGCTAGTTCCTTGTTGTTACTATAATCTAGTTCCATGCTGTTACTATAGTCTAGTTCCATGTTGTTACTATAATCTAGTTCCATGTTGTTACTATAGTCTAGTTCCTTGTTGTTACTATAATCTAGTTTCATGCTGTTACTATAGTCTAGTTCCATGTTGTTACTATAGTCTAGTTTCATGCTGTTACTATAGTCTAGTTCCTTGTTGTTACTATAATCTAGTTCCATGCTGTTACTATAGTCTAGTTCCATGTTGTTACTATAGTCTAGTTCCATGCTGTTACTATAGTCTAGTTCCATACTGTTACTATAGTCTAGTTCCATGTTGTTACTATAGTCTAGTTCCATGTTGTTACTATAGTCTAGTTCCATGATGTTACTATAGTCTAGTTCCATGCTGTTACTATAGTCTAGTTCCATACTGTTACTATAGTCTAGTTCCATGCTGTTACTATAGTCTAGTTCCATGCTGTTACTATAGTCTAGTTCCATGCTGTTACTATAGTCTAGTTCCATACTGTTACTATAGTCTAGTTCCATGTTGTTACTATAGTCTAGTTCCATGTTCATGCTGTTACTATAGTCTAGTTCCATGTTGTTACTATAGTCTAGTTCCATGCTGTTACTATAGTCTAGTTCCATACTGTTACTATAGTCTAGTTCCATGCTGTTACTATAGTCTAGTTCCATACTGTTACTATAGTCTAGTTCCATTCTGTTACTATAGTCTAGTTCCATGCTGTTACTATAGTCTAGTTCCATACTGTTACTATAGTCTAGTTCCATGCTGTTACTATAGTCTAGTTCCATGTTGTTACTATAGTCTAGTTTCATGTTCATGCTGTTACTATAGTCTAGTTCCATGCTGTTACTATAGTCTAGTTCCATGCTGTTACTATAGTCTAGTTCCATGCTGTTACTATAGTCTAGTTCCATGCTGTTACTATAGTCTAGTTCCATGTTGTTACTATAGTCTAGTTCATACTGTTACTATAGTCTAGTTCCATACTGTTACTATAGTCTAGTTCCATGTTGTTACTATAGTCTAGTTCCATGTTCATGCTGTTACTATAGTCTAGTTCCATGTTGTTACTATAGTCTAGTTCCATGCTGTTACTATAGTCTAGTTCCATACTGTTACTATAGTCTAGTTCCATGCTGTTACTATAGTCTAGTTCCATACTGTTACTATAGTCTAGTTCCATTCTGTTACTATAGTCTAGTTCCATGCTGTTACTATAGTCTAGTTCCATACTGTTACTATAGTCTAGTTCCATGCTGTTACTATAGTCTAGTTCCATGTTGTTACTATAGTCTAGTTTCATGTTCATGCTGTTACTATAGTCTAGTTCCATGCTGTTACTATAGTCTAGTTCCATGCTGTTACTATAGTCTAGTTCCATGCTGTTACTATAGTCTAGTTCCATGCTGTTACTATAGTCTAGTTCCATGTTGTTACTATAGTCTAGTTCATACTGTTACTATAGTCTAGTTCCATACTGTTACTATAGTCTAGTTCCATGCTGTTACTATAGTCTAGTTCCATGCTGTTACTATAGTCTAGTTCCATACTGTTACTATAGTCTAGTTCCATACTGTTACTATAGTCTAGTTCCATACTGTTACTATAGTCTAGTTCCATGCTGTTACTATAGTCTAGTTCCATGTTGTTACTATAGTCTAGTTCCATACTGTTACTATAGTCTAGTTCCATGCTGTTACTATAGTCTAGTTCCATGTTCATGCTGTTACTATAGTCTAGTTCCATGTTGTTACTATAGTCTAGTTCCATGTTGTTACTATAGTCTAGTTCCATGTTGTTACTATAGTCTAGTTCCATGTTTTTACAATAGTCTAGTTCCATACTGTTACTATAGTCTAGTTCCATGTTCATGCTGTTACTATAGTCTAGTTCCATGTTGTTACTATAGTCTAGTTCCATGTTGTTACTATAGTCTAGTTCCATACTGTTACTATAGTCTAGTTCCATACTGTTACTATAGTCTAGTTCCATACTGTTACTATAGTCTAGTTCCATGTTGTTACTATAGTCTAGTTCCATGTTCATGCTGTTACTATAGTCTAGTTCCATACTGTTACTATAGTCTAGTTCCATACTGTTACTATAGTCTAGTTCCATACTGTTACTATAGTCTAGTTCCATGCTGTTACTATAGTCTAGTTCCATGTTCATGCTGTTACTATAGTCTAGTTCCATGTTGTTACTATAGTCTAGTTCCATGCTGTTACTATAGTCTAGTTCCATGTTGTTACTATAGTCTAGTTCCTTGTTGTTACTATAGTCTAGTTCCAAACTGTTACTATAGTCTAGTTCCATACTGTTACTATAGTCTAGTTCCTTGTTGTTACTATAGTCTAGTTCCATACTGTTACTATAGTCTAGTTCCATACTGTTACTATAGTCTAGTTCCATGCTGTTACTATAGTCTAGTTCCATACTGTTACTATAGTCTAGTTCCATGTTACTATAGTCTAGTTCCATGTTACTATAGTCTAGTTCCATGTTACTATAGTCTAGTTCCATGCTGTTACTATAGTCTAGTTCCATACTGTTACTATAGTCTAGTTCCATGTTACTATAGTCTAGTTCCATGTTCATGCTGTTACTATAGTCTAGTTCCATACTGTTACTATAGTCTAGTTCCATGCTGTTACTATAGTCTAGTTCCATACTGTTACTATAGTCTAGTTCCATACTGTTACTATAGTCTAGTTCCATACTGTTACTATAGTCTAGTTCCATACTGTTACTATAGTCTAGTTCCATACTGTTACTATAGTCTAGTTCCATGTTACTATAGTCTAGTTCCATGTTCATGCTGTTACTATAGTCTAGTTCCATACTGTTACTATAGTCTAGTTCCATGTTGTTACTATAGTCTAGTTCCATGCTGTTACTATAGTCTAGTTCCATGTTGTTACTATAGTCTAGTTCCATGTTGTTACTATAGTCTAGTTCCATGTTGTTACTATAGTCTAGTTCCATACTGTTACTATAGTCTAGTTCCATACTGTTACTATAGTCTAGTTCCACGTTGTTACTATAGTCTAGTTCCATGTTGTTACTATAGTCTAGTTCCATACTGTTACTATAGTCTAGTTCCATGCTGTTACTATAGTCTAGTTCCATACTGTTACTATAGTCTAGTTCCATACTGTTACTATAGTCTAGTTCCATACTGTTACTATAGTCTAGTTCCATACTGTTACTATAGTCTAGTTCCATACTGTTACTATAGTCTAGTTCCATGCTGTTACTATAGTCTAGTTCCATATTGTTACTATAGTCTAGTTCCATGCTGTTACTATAGTCTAGTTCCATGTTCATGCTGTTACTATAGTCTAGTTCCTTGTTGTTACTATAGTCTAGTTCCATACTGTTACTATAGTCTAGTTCCATACTGTTACTATAGTCTAGTTCCACGTTGTTACTATAGTCTAGTTCCATGTTGTTACTATAGTCTAGTTCCATGTTGTTACTATAGTCTAGTTCCATGTTGTTACTATAGTCTAGTTCCATACTGTTACTATAGTCTAGTTCCATGCTGTTACTATAGTCTAGTTCCATACTGTTACTATAGTCTAGTTCCATGTTGTTACTATAGTCTAGTTCCATGCTGTTACTATAGTCTAGTTCCATGTTGTTACTATAGTCTAGTTCCATGTTGTTACTATAGTCTAGTTCCATGCTGTTACTATAGTCTAGTTCCATACTGTTACTATAGTCTAGTTCCATACTGTTACTATAGTCTAGTTCCATGTTGTTACTATAGTCTAGTTCCATGTTGTTACTATAGTCTAGTTCCATGTTGTTACTATAGTCTAGTTCCATGTTGTTACTATAGTCTATTTCCATGTTACTATAGTCTAGTTCCATGTTGTTACTATAGTCTAGTTCCATGTTGTTACTATAGTCTAGTTCCATGTTCATGCTGTTACTATAGTCTAGTTCCTTGTTGTTACTATAGTCTAGTTCCATACTGTTACTATAGTCTAGTTCCATGTTGTTACTATAGTCTAGTTCCATGTTGTTACTATAGTCTAGTTCCATACTGTTACTATAGTCTAGTTCCATGGTGTTACTATAGTCTAGTTCCATGGTGTTACTATAGTCTAGTTCCATGCTGTTACTATAGTCTAGTTCCATGTTGTTACTATATTCTAGTTCCTTGCTGTTACTATAGTCTAGTTCCATACTGTTACTATAGTCTAGTTCCATGTTGTTACCATAGTCTAGTTCCATGCTGTTACTATAGTCTAGTTCCATGTTGTTACTATAGTCTAGTTCCTTGTTGTTACTATAGTCTAGTTCCACACTGTTACTATAGTCTAGTTCCATACTGTTACTATAGTCTAGTTCCTTGTTGTTACTATAGTCTAGTTCCATACTGTTACTATAGTCTAGTTCCATACTGTTACTATAGTCTAGTTCCATGCTGTTACTATAGTCTAGTTCCATACTGTTACTATAGTCTAGTTCCATGTTACTATAGTCTAGTTCCATGTTACTATAGTCTAGTTCCATGTTACTATAGTCTAGTTCCATGCTGTTACTATAGTCTAGTTCCATACTGTTACTATAGTCTAGTTCCATGTTACTATAGTCTAGTTCCATGTTCATGCTGTTACTATAGTCTAGTTCCATACTGTTACTATAGTCTAGTTCCATGCTGTTACTATAGTCTAGTTCCATACTGTTACTATAGTCTAGTTCCATACTGTTACTATAGTCTAGTTCCATACTGTTACTATAGTCTAGTTCCATACTGTTACTCTAGTCTAGTTCCATGCTGTTACTATAGTCTAGTTCCATGTTGTTACTATAGTCTAGTTCCATGTTCATTGCTGTTACTATAGTCTAGTTCCATACTGTTACTATAGTCTAGTTCCATGTTACTATAGTCTAGTTCCATGTTCATGCTGTTACTATAGTCTAGTTCCATACTGTTACTATAGTCTAGTTCCATGTTGTTACTATAGTCTAGTTCCATGCTGTTACTATAGTCTAGTTCCATGTTGTTACTATAGTCTAGTTCCATGTTGTTACTATAGTCTAGTTCCATGTTGTTACTATAGTCTAGTTCCATACTCTTACTATAGTCTAGTTCCATACTGTTACTATAGTCTAGTTCCACGTTGTTACTATAGTCTAGTTCCATGTTGTTACTATAGTCTAGTTCCATACTGTTACTATAGTCTAGTTCCATGCTGTTACTATAGTCTAGTTCCATACTGTTACTATAGTCTAGTTCCATACTGTTACTATAGTCTAGTTCCATACTGTTACTATAGTCTAGTTCCATACTGTTACTATAGTCTAGTTCCATACTGTTACTATAGTCTAGTTCCATGCTGTTACTATAGTCTAGTTCCATACTGTTACTATAGTCTAGTTCCATACTGTTACTATAGTCTATTTCCATACTGTTACTATAGTCTAGTTCCATGCTGTTACTATAGTCTAGTTCCATACTGTTACTATAGTCTAGTTCCATGTTACTATAGTCTAGTTTCATGTTGTTACTATAGTCTAGTTCCATACTGTTACTATAGGCTAGTTCCTTGTTGTTACTATAATCTAGTTCCATGCTGTTACTATAGTCTAGTTCCATGTTGTTACTATAATCTAGTTCCATGCTGTTACTATAGTCTAGTTCCTTGTTGTTACTATAATCTAGTTTCATGCTGTTACTATAGTCTAGTTCCATGTTGTTACTATAGTCTAGTTTCATGCTGTTACTATAGTCTAGTTCCTTGTTGTTACTATAATCTAGTTCCATGCTGTTACTATAGTCTAGTTCCATGTTGTTACTATAGTCTAGTTCCATGCTGTTACTATAGTCTAGTTCCATACTGTTACTATAGTCTAGTTCCATGTTGTTACTATAGTCTAGTTCCATGTTGTTACTATAGTCTAGTTCCATGATGTTACTATAGTCTAGTTCCATGCTGTTACTATAGTCTAGTTCCATACTGTTACTATAGTCTAGTTCCATGCTGTTACTATAGTCTAGTTCCATGCTGTTACTATAGTCTAGTTCCATGCTGTTACTATAGTCTAGTTCCATACTGTTACTATAGTCTAGTTCCATGTTGTTACTATAGTCTAGTTCCATGTTCATGCTGTTACTATAGTCTAGTTCCATGTTGTTACTATAGTCTAGTTCCATGCTGTTACTATAGTCTAGTTCCATACTGTTACTATAGTCTAGTTCCATGCTGTTACTATAGTCTAGTTCCATACTGTTACTATAGTCTAGTTCCATTCTGTTACTATAGTCTAGTTCCATGCTGTTACTATAGTCTAGTTCCATACTGTTACTATAGTCTAGTTCCATGCTGTTACTATAGTCTAGTTCCATGTTGTTACTATAGTCTAGTTTCATGTTCATGCTGTTACTATAGTCTAGTTCCATGCTGTTACTATAGTCTAGTTCCATGCTGTTACTATAGTCTAGTTCCATGCTGTTACTATAGTCTAGTTCCATGCTGTTACTATAGTCTAGTTCCATGTTGTTACTATAGTCTAGTTCATACTGTTACTATAGTCTAGTTCCATACTGTTACTATAGTCTAGTTCCATGTTGTTACTATAGTCTAGTTCCATGTTCATGCTGTTACTATAGTCTAGTTCCATGTTGTTACTATAGTCTAGTTCCATGCTGTTACTATAGTCTAGTTCCATACTGTTACTATAGTCTAGTTCCATGCTGTTACTATAGTCTAGTTCCATACTGTTACTATAGTCTAGTTCCATTCTGTTACTATAGTCTAGTTCCATGCTGTTACTATAGTCTAGTTCCATACTGTTACTATAGTCTAGTTCCATGCTGTTACTATAGTCTAGTTCCATACTGTTACTATAGTCTAGTTCCATACTGTTACTATAGTCTAGTTCCATACTGTTACTATAGTCTAGTTCCATACTGTTACTATAGTCTAGTTCCATACTGTTACTATAGTCTAGTTCCATGCTGTTACTATAGTCTAGTTCCATACTGTTACTATAGTCTAGTTCCATACTGTTACTATAGTCTATTTCCATACTGTTACTATAGTCTAGTTCCATGCTGTTACTATAGTCTAGTTCCATACTGTTACTATAGTCTAGTTCCATGTTACTATAGTCTAGTTCCATGTTCATGTTGTTACTATAGTCTAGTTCCATACTGTTACTATAGGCTAGTTCCTTGTTGTTACTATAATCTAGTTCCATGCTGTTACTATAGTCTAGTTCCATGTTGTTACTATAATCTAGTTCCATGTTGTTACTATAGTCTAGTTCCTTGTTGTTACTATAATCTAGTTTCATGCTGTTACTATAGTCTAGTTCCATGTTGTTACTATAGTCTAGTTTCATGCTGTTACTATAGTCTAGTTCCTTGTTGTTACTATAATCTAGTTCCATGCTGTTACTATAGTCTAGTTCCATGTTGTTACTATAGTCTAGTTCCATGCTGTTACTATAGTCTAGTTCCATACTGTTACTATAGTCTAGTTCCATGTTGTTACTATAGTCTAGTTCCATGTTGTTACTATAGTCTAGTTCCATGATGTTACTATAGTCTAGTTCCATGCTGTTACTATAGTCTAGTTCCATACTGTTACTATAGTCTAGTTCCATGCTGTTACTATAGTCTAGTTCCATGCTGTTACTATAGTCTAGTTCCATGCTGTTACTATAGTCTAGTTCCATACTGTTACTATAGTCTAGTTCCATGTTGTTACTATAGTCTAGTTCCATGTTCATGCTGTTACTATAGTCTAGTTCCATGTTGTTACTATAGTCTAGTTCCATGCTGTTACTATAGTCTAGTTCCATACTGTTACTATAGTCTAGTTCCATGCTGTTACTATAGTCTAGTTCCATACTGTTACTATAGTCTAGTTCCATTCTGTTACTATAGTCTAGTTCCATGCTGTTACTATAGTCTAGTTCCATACTGTTACTATAGTCTAGTTCCATGCTGTTACTATAGTCTAGTTCCATGTTGTTACTATAGTCTAGTTTCATGTTCATGCTGTTACTATAGTCTAGTTCCATGCTGTTACTATAGTCTAGTTCCATGCTGTTACTATAGTCTAGTTCCATGCTGTTACTATAGTCTAGTTCCATGCTGTTACTATAGTCTAGTTCCATGTTGTTACTATAGTCTAGTTCATACTGTTACTATAGTCTAGTTCCATACTGTTACTATAGTCTAGTTCCATGCTGTTACTATAGTCTAGTTCCATGCTGTTACTATAGTCTAGTTCCATACTGTTACTATAGTCTAGTTCCATACTGTTACTATAGTCTAGTTCCATACTGTTACTATAGTCTAGTTCCATGCTGTTACTATAGTCTAGTTCCATGTTGTTACTATAGTCTAGTTCCATACTGTTACTATAGTCTAGTTCCATGCTGTTACTATAGTCTAGTTCCATGTTCATGCTGTTACTATAGTCTAGTTCCATGTTGTTACTATAGTCTAGTTCCATGTTGTTACTATAGTCTAGTTCCATGTTGTTACTATAGTCTAGTTCCATGTTTTTACAATAGTCTAGTTCCATACTGTTACTATAGTCTAGTTCCATGTTCATGCTGTTACTATAGTCTAGTTCCATGTTGTTACTATAGTCTAGTTCCATGTTGTTACTATAGTCTAGTTCCATACTGTTACTATAGTCTAGTTCCATACTGTTACTATAGTCTAGTTCCATACTGTTACTATAGTCTAGTTCCATGTTGTTACTATAGTCTAGTTCCATGTTCATGCTGTTACTATAGTCTAGTTCCATACTGTTACTATAGTCTAGTTCCATACTGTTACTATAGTCTAGTTCCATACTGTTACTATAGTCTAGTTCCATGCTGTTACTATAGTCTAGTTCCATGTTCATGCTGTTACTATAGTCTAGTTCCATGTTGTTACTATAGTCTAGTTCCATGTTGTTACTATAGTCTAGTTCCATGTTGTTACTATAGTCTAGTTCCATGTTCATGCTGTTACTATAGTCTAGTTCCATGTTGTTACTATAGTCTAGTTCCATGCTGTTACTATAGTCTAGTTCCATACTGTTACTATAGTCTAGTTCCATGCTGTTACTATAGTCTAGTTCCATGCTGTTACTATAGTCTAGTTCCATGCTGTTACTATAGTCTAGTTCCATGCTGTTACTATAGTCTAGTTCCATACTGTTACTATAGTCTAGTTCCATGCTGTTACTATAGTCTAGTTCCATGTTGTTACTATAGTCTAGTTTCATGTTCATGCTGTTACTATAGTCTAGTTCCATGCTGTTACTATAGTCTAGTTCCATGCTGTTACTATAGTCTAGTTCCATGCTGTTACTATAGTCTAGTTCCATGCTGTTACTATAGTCTAGTTCCATGTTGTTACTATAGTCTAGTTCATACTGTTACTATAGTCTAGTTCCATACTGTTACTATAGTCTAGTTCCATGCTGTTACTATAGTCTAGTTCCATGCTGTTACTATAGTCTAGTTCCATACTGTTACTATAGTCTAGTTCCATACTGTTACTATAGTCTAGTTCCATACTGTTACTATAGTCTAGTTCCATGCTGTTACTATAGTCTAGTTCCATGTTGTTACTATAGTCTAGTTCCATACTGTTACTATAGTCTAGTTCCATGCTGTTACTATAGTCTAGTTCCATGTTCATGCTGTTACTATAGTCTAGTTCCATGTTGTTACTATAGTCTAGTTCCATGCTGTTACTATAGTCTAGTTCCATGTTGTTACTATAGTCTAGTTCCATGTTTTTACTATAGTCTAGTTCCATACTGTTACTATAGTCTAGTTCCATGTTCATGCTGTTACTATAGTCTAGTTCCATGTTGTTACTATAGTCTAGTTCCATGTTGTTACTATAGTCTAGTTCCATGTTGTTACTATAGTCTAGTTCCATGTTGTTACTATAGTCTAGTTCCATGTTGTTACTATAGTCTAGTTCCATGTTGTTACTATAGTCTAGTTCCATACTGTTACTATAGTCTAGTTCCATACTGTTACTATAGTCTAGTTCCATACTGTTACTATAGTCTAGTTCCATGTTGTTACTATAGTCTAGTTCCATGTTCATGCTGTTACTATAGTCTAGTTCCATGCTGTTACTATAGTCTAGTTCCATGTTCATGCTGTTACTATAGTCTAGTTCCATGTTGTTACTATAGTCTAGTTCCATGTTGTTACTATAGTCTAGTTCCATGTTGTTACTATAGTCTAGTTCCATGTTCATGCTGTTACTATAGTCTAGTTCCATGTTGTTACTATAGTCTAGTTCCATGCTGTTACTATAGTCTAGTTCCATACTGTTACTATAGTCTAGTTCCATGCTGTTACTATAGTCTAGTTCCATGCTGTTACTATAGTCTAGTTCCATGCTGTTACTATAGTCTAGTTCCATGCTGTTACTATAGTCTAGTTCCATGTTGTTACTATAGTCTAGTTCCATGCTGTTACTATAGTCTAGTTCCATACTGTTACTATAGTCTAGTTCCATGCTGTTACTATAGTCTAGTTCCATACTGTTACTATAGTCTAGTTCCATACTGTTACTATAGTCTAGTTCCATGCTGTTACTATAGTCTAGTTCCATGTTGTTACTATAGTCTAGTTCCATACTGTTACTATAGTCTAGTTCCATGCTGTTACTATAGTCTAGTTCCATGTTGTTACTATAGTCTAGTTCCATACTGTTACTATAGTCTAGTTCCATGCTGTTACTATAGTCTAGTTCCATGTTCATGCTGTTACTATAGTCTAGTTCCATGTTGTTACTATAGTCTAGTTCCATGTTGTTACTATAGTCTAGTTCCATGTTGTTACTATAGTCTAGTTCCATGTTGTTACTATAGTCTAGTTCCATGTTGTTACTATAGTCTAGTTCCATACTGTTACTATAGTCTAGTTCCATGCTGTTACTATAGTCTAGTTCCATGTTGTTACTATAGTCTAGTTCCATACTGTTACTATAGTCTAGTTCCATGTTGTTACTATAGTCTAGTTCCATACTGTTACTATAGTCTAGTTCCATACTGTTACTATAGTCTAGTTCCATGTTGTTACTATAGTCTAGTTCCATGTTGTTACTATAGTCTAGTTCCATACTGTTACTATAGTCTAGTTCCATGATGTTACTATAGTCTAGTTCCATGTTGTTACTATAGTCTAGTTCCATACTGTTACTATAGTCTAGTTCCATACTGTTACTATAGTCTAGTTCCATGCTGTTACTATAGTCTAGTTCCATGCTGTTACTATAGTCTAGTTCCATACTGTTACTATAGTCTAGTTCCATGTTGTTACTATAGTCTAGTTCCATACTGTTACTATAGTCTAGTTCCATACTGTTACTATAGTCTAGTTCCATGTTGTTACTATAGTCTAGTTCCACGTTGTTACTATAGTCTAGTTCCATGTTGTTACTATAGTCTAGTTCCATGCTGTTACTATAGTCTAGTTCCATACTGTTACTATAGTCTAGTTCCATGTTGTTGCTATAGTCTAGTTCCATGTTGTTACTATAGTCTAGTTCCATGCTGTTACTATAGCGACTGACGTGAGAATAGTTATTGCATTGACTCTGCTGTTCCTGATCTCCTATTGCTTCCATGGTTCTCTGATATATCTAGGAGTCTATCAGATAGGTCCTACCAGTTTCCCATGGTTCTCTATCCACCAACATCTCCAATGACATCCTATGTTCTGCTACAGTCGATGGTCAGGTTAGGTACACATCTCCCAGGTCATGTTAGGTACACATCTCTCATCCCAAGGCCCATCTACAGCCCTTTGTGAACACCCCTGTTACAGTGTAAACTTCCCTCTCTGTAGATTGATGTACAATGAGCAAATACATTTTCCATTTGAATTGAATAATTGAATATCTCCCTCTCTCTCCCCCCTTCCCTCCCTCCCCCCTTCTCTTTCTCTCCCTCTATCCTCCCCCCTTTCCCACCCTCCTTCCCCCCCTCCCTCCCTCCCTCTCCCTCCCTCTCCCTCCCTCCCTCTTTCCCTCCCTCCCCCATCCCTCCCTCCTCCCATCCCTCCCTCCCTCCCTCCTCAGTGTTAAACCTGACTCTTATAGATCTACCAGGGATGACTAAGGTAGCGGTGGGAGACCAGCCAGTCGACATCGAGCACCAGATCAGAGACATGCTGATGCAGGTCAGAGAGAGTGGTTACGGTCCCAACCGGCACCCTATTCCCAAACTGGCATCCTATTCCTTCAATAGTGCACTACTTTTGACCAGAATGGCACCCTATTCCCTAGATAGTGCACTACTTTTGACCAGAATGGCACCCTATTCCCTAGATAGCGCACTACTTTTGACCAGAATGGCACCCTATTCCCTAGATTGTGCACTACTTTTGACCAGAATGGCATCCTATTCCCTAGACTGTGCACTACTTTTGACCAGATGGTACCCTATTCCCTAGATTAGTGCACTACTTTTGACCAGATAGCTCTCTATTCTCTATTCAGTGTATAACAGAAGGGGATTGAGTGATTGAAACTCACTCCTCAGCCTGAAATGTCTTCACTTTGGGTTAGAACGTTTCAGGCGGTCGGTCACCTGTGTTTTTGATGCAGATATACAGGACCAGTCAAAAGTTTGGACACACGTACTCATTAAATATGAAAGTAATATAGTATATCTTCTATGTTGTGTGTAATTCATATCCAAAGAGTAACAAAGTACATGTTTAAGTAACTAAGTATATGTTAAAGGGAAAGGGGGTAACTAAGTATATGTTAAAGGGAAAGGGGGTAATTAAGTATATGTTAAAGGGAAAGGGGGTAACTAAGTATATGTTAAAGGGAAAGGGAGTAACTAAGTATATGTTAAAGGGAAAGGGGGTAACTAAGTATATGTTAAAGAGAAAGGGGGTGATTAAGTATATGTTAAAGGGAAAGGGGTGATTAAGTATATGTTAAAGGGAAAGGGGGTAACTAAGTATATGTTAAAGGGAAAGGGGGTAACTAAGTATATGTTAAAGGGAAAGGGGGTAACTAAGTATATGTTAAAGGGAAAGGGGGTAACTAAGTATATGTTAAAGGGAAAGGGGGTAACTAAGTATATGTTAAAGAGAAAGGGGGTAACTAAGTATATGTTAAAGGGAAAGGGGTAACTAAGTATATGTTAAAGGGAAAGGGGTGATTAAGTATATGTTAAAGGGAAAGGGGGTAACTAAGTATATGTTAAAGAGAAAGGGGGTAACTAAGTATATGTTAAAGAGAAAGGGGGTAACTAAGTATATGTTAAGGGGGTAACTAAGTATATGTTAAAGAGAAAGGGGTGATTAAATATATGTTAAAGGGAAAGGGGGTAATTAAGTATATGTTAAAGGGAAAGGGGGTAACTAAGTATATGTTAAAGAGAAAGGGGGTAACTAAGTATATGTTAAAGGGAAAGGGGGTAACTAAGTATATGTTAAAGGGAAAGGGGGTAACTAAGTATATGTTAAGGGGAAAGGGGGTAACTAAGTATATGTTAAAGGGAAAGGGGGAAACTAAGTATATGTTAAAGGGAAAGGGGGTAACTAAGTATATGTTAAAGGGAAAGGGGGTAATTAAGTATATGTTAAAGGGAAAGGGAGTAACTAAGTATATGTTAAAGGGAAAGGGGGTAACTAAGTATATGTTAAAGGGAAAGGGGGTAACTAAGTATATGTTAAGGGGGTAACTAAGTATATGTTAAAGGTAAAGGGGGTAACTAAGTATATGTTAAAGGGAAAGGGGGTAATTAAGTATATGTTAAAGGGAAAGGGGGTAACTAAGTATATGTTAAAGGGAAAGGGGGTAACTAAGTATATGTTAAAGAGAAAGGGGGTAACTAAGTATATGTTAAAGGGAAAGGGGGTAACTAAGTATATGTTAAAGGGAAAGGGGGTAACTAAGTATATGTTAAGGGGGTAACTAAGTATATGTTAAAGGGAAAGGGGTGATTAAGTATATGTTAAAGGGAAAGGGAGTAACTAAGTATATGTTAAAGGGAAAGGGGGTAACTAAGTATATGTTAAAGGGAAAGGGGGTGATTAAGTATATGTTAAAGGGAAAGGGAGTAACTAAGTATATGTTAAAGGGAAAGGGGTGATTAAGTATATGTTAAAGAGAAAGGGGGTAACTAAGTATATGTTAAAGGGAAAGGGGGTAACTAAGTATATGTTAAAGGGAAAGGGGGTAACTAAGTATATGTTAAAGGGAAAGGGAGTAACTAAGTATATGTTAAAGGGAAAGAGGGTAACTAAGTATATGTTAAAGGGAAAGGGGGTAACTAAGTATATGTTAAGGGGGTAACTAAGTATATGTTACGGGGGTAACTAAGTATATGTTAAAGGGAAAGGGGGTAACTAAGTATATGTTAAAGGTAAAGGGGGTAACTAAGTATATGTTAAAGGGAAAGGGGTGATTAAGTATATGTTAAAGGGAAAGGGGGTGACTAAGTATATGTTAAAGGTAAAGGGGGTAACTAAGTATATGTTAAAGAGAAAGGGGGTAACTAAGTATATGTTAAGGGGGTAACTAAGTATATGTTAAAGAGAAAGGGGTGATTAAATATATGTTAAAGGGAAAGGGGGTAATTAAGTATATGTTAAAGGGAAAGGGGGTAACTAAGTATATGTTAAAGAGAAAGGGGGTAACTAAGTATATGTTAAAGAGAAAGGGGGTAACTAAGTATATGTTAAAGGGAAAGGGGGTAACTAAGTATATGTTAAAGGGAAAGGGGGTAACTAAGTATATGTTAAGGGGAAAGGGGGTAACTAAGTATATGTTAAAGGGAAAGGGGGAAACTAAGTATATGTTAAAGGGAAAGGGGGTAACTAAGTATATGTTAAAGGGAAAGGGGGTAATTAAGTATATGTTAAAGGGAAAGGGAGTAACTAAGTATATGTTAAAGGGAAAGGGGGTAACTAAGTATATGTTAAAGGGAAAGGGGGTAACTAAGTAATAGTTAAAGGGAAAGGGGTGATTAAGCATATGTTAAAGGGAAAGGGGGTGATTAAGTATATGTTAAAGGGAAAGGGGTGATTAAGTATATGTTAAAGATAAAGGGGGTGATTAAGTATATGTTAAAGGGAAAGGGGTGATTAAGTATATGTTAAAGAGAAAGGGGGTAACTAAGTATATGTTAAGGGGGTAACTAAGTATATGTTAAAGGGAAAGGGGTGATTAAGTATATGTTAAAGGGAAAGGGGGTGATTAAGTATATGTTAAAGGGAAAGGGGTAACTAAGTATATGTTAAAGGGAAAGGGGGTGACTAAGTATATGTTAAAGGGAAAGGGGGTAACTAAGTATATGTTAAGGGGGTAACTAAGTATATGTTAAGGGGGTAACTAAGTATATGTTAAAGGGAAAGGGGGTAACTAAGTATATGTTAAAGGGAAAGGGGGTAACTAAGTATATGTTAAGGGGGTAACTAAGTATATGTTACGGGGTTAACTAAGTATATGTTAAAGGGAAAGGGGGTAACTAAGTATATGTTAAAGGGAAAGGTGGTAACTAAGTATATGTTAAAGGGAAAGGGGGTAACTAAGTATATGTTAAGGGGGTAACTAAGTATATGTTACGGGGGTAACTAAGTATATGTTAAAGGGAAAGGGGGTAACTAAGTATATGTTAAAGGTAAAGGGGGTAACTAAGTATATGTTAAAGGGAAAGGGGTGATTAAGTATATGTTAAAGGGAAAGGGGGTGACTAAGTATATGTTAAAGGTAAAGGGGGTAACTAAGTATATGTTAAAGAGAAAGGGGGTAACTAAGTATATGTTAAGGGGGTAACTAAGTATATGTTAAAGAGAAAGGGGTGATTAAATATATGTTAAAGGGAAAGGGGGTAATTAAGTATATGTTAAAGGGAAAGGGGGTAACTAAGTATATGTTAAAGAGAAAGGGGGTAACTAAGTATATGTTAAAGAGAAAGGGGGTAACTAAGTATATGTTAAAGGGAAAGGGGGTAACTAAGTATATGTTAAAGGGAAAGGGGGTGACTAAGTATATGTTAAGGGGAAAGGGGGTAACTAAGTATATGTTAAAGGGAAAGGGGGAAACTAAGTATATGTTAAAGGGAAAGGGGGTAACTAAGTATATGTTAAAGGGAAAGGGGGTAATTAAGTATATGTTAAAGGGAAAGGGAGTAACTAAGTATATGTTAAAGGGAAAGGGGGTAACTAAGTATATGTTAAAGGGAAAGGGGGTAACTAAGTATATGTTAAGGGGGTAACTAAGTATATGTTAAAGGTAAAGGGGGTAACTAAGTATATGTTAAAGGGAAAGGGGGTAATTAAGTATATGTTAAAGGGAAAGGGGGTAACTAAGTATATGTTAAAGGGAAAGGGGGTAACTAAGTATATGTTAAAGAGAAAGGGGGTAACTAAGTATATGTTAAAGGGAAAGGGGGTAACTAAGTATATGTTAAAGGGAAAGGGGGTAACTAAGTATATGTTAAGGGGGTAACTAAGTATATGTTAAAGGGAAAGGGGTGATTAAGTATATGTTAAAGAGAAAGGGGGTAACTAAGTATATGTTAAAGGGAAAGGGGGTAACTAAGTATATGTTAAAGGGAAAGGGGGTAACTAAGTATATGTTAAAGGGAAAGGGAGTAACTAAGTATATGTTAAAGGGAAAGGGGGTAACTAAGTATATGTTAAAGGGAAAGGGGGTGATTAAGTATATGTTAAAGGGAAAGGGAGTAACTAAGTATATGTTAAAGGGAAAGGGGTGATTAAGTATATGTTAAAGAGAAAGGGGGTAACTAAGTATATGTTAAAGGGAAAGGGGGTAACTAAGTATATGTTAAAGGGAAAGGGGGTAACTAAGTATATGTTAAAGGGAAAGGGAGTAACTAAGTATATGTTAAAGGGAAAGGGGGTAACTAAGTATATGTTAAAGGGAAAGGGGGTGATTAAGTATATGTTAAAGGGAAAGGGAGTAACTAAGTATATGTTAAAGGGAAAGGGGGTAACTAAGTATATGTTAAAGGGAAAGGGGGTAACTAAGTATATGTTAAAGGGAAAGGGGGTAACTAAGTAATAGTTAAAGGGAAAGGGGTGATTAAGTATATGTTAAAGGGAAAGGGGGTGATTAAGTATATGTTAAAGGGAAAGGGGTGATTAAGTATATGTTAAAGATAAAGGGGGTGATTAAGTATATGTTAAAGGGAAAGGGGTGATTAAGTATATGTTAAAGAGAAAGGGGGTAACTAAGTATATGTTAAGGGGGAAACTAAGTATATGTTAAAGGGAAAGGGGTGATTAAGTATATGTTAAAGGGAAAGGGGGTGATTAAGTATATGTTAAAGGGAAAGGGGTAACTAAGTATATGTTAAAGGGAAAGGGGGTGACTAAGTATATGTTAAAGGGAAAGGGGGTAACTAAGTATATGTTAAAGGGAAAGGGGGTAACTAAGTATATGTTAAGGGGGTAACTAAGTATATGTTAAGGGGGTAACTAAGTATATGTTAAAGGGAAAGGGGGTAACTAAGTATATGTTAAAGGGAAAGGGGGTAACTAAGTATATGTTAAGGGGGTAACTAAGTATATGTTACGGGGTTAACTAAGTATATGTTAAAGGGAAAGGGGGTAACTAAGTATATGTTAAAGGGAAAGGGGGTAACTAAGTATATGTTAAAGGGAAAGGGGGTAACTAAGTATATGTTAAAGGGAAAGGGGGTGACTAAGTATATGTTAAAGGGAAAGAGGGTAACTAAGTATATGTTAAAGGGAAAGGGGGTAACTAAGTATATGTTAAGGGGGTAACTAAGTATATGTTACGGGGGTAACTAAGTATATGTTAAAGGGAAAGGGGGTAACTAAGTATATGTTAAAGGTAAAGGGGGTAACTAAGTATATGTTAAAGGGAAAGGGGTGATTAAGTATATGTTAAAGGGAAAGGGGGTGACTAAGTATATGTTAAAGGTAAAGGGGGTAACTAAGTATATGTTAAAGAGAAAGGGGGTAACTAAGTATATGTTAAAGAGAAAGAGGGTAACTAAGTATATGTTAAAGGGAAAGGGGGTAATTAAGTATATGTTAAAGGGAAAGGGGGTAACTAAGTATATGTTAAAGAGAAAGAGGGTAACTAAGTATATGTTAAAGGGAAAGGGGGTAACTAAGTATATGTTAAAGGGAAAGGGGTAACTAAGTATATGTTAAGGGGGTAACTAAGTATATGTTACGGGGGTAACTAAGTATATGTTAAAGGGAAAGGGGGTAACTAAGTATATGTTAAAGGTAAAGGGGGTAACTAAGTATATGTTAAAGGTAAAGGGGGTAACTAAGTATATGTTAAAGGGAAAGGGGTAACTAAGTATATGTTTAAGGGAAAGGGGTAACTAAGTATATGTTTAAGGGAAAGGGGTAACTAAGTATATGTTAAAGGGAAAGGGGGTAACTAAGTATATGTTAAAGGGAAAGGGGGTAACTAAGTATATGTTAAAGAGAAGGGGGTAACTAAGTATATGTTAAAGGGAAAGGGAGTAACTAAGTATATGTTAAAGGGAAAGGGGGTAACTAAGTATATGTTAAAGGGAAAGGGGGTAACTAAGTATATGTTAAAGAGAAAGGGGGTAACTAAGTATATGTTAAAGAGAAAGAGGGTAACTAAGTATATGTTAAAGGGGCAATCTGCAGTTGCTACATCCATTTGTGGACGTATAAGTGAATGATATGTCCATATTGACTCTTGAAGAATATAAGGTGTTAGTGCTTCCTGAGCTTGGTTCAACTGTCACACCGCATCAGAAGCCAAAATAGAAGCTTGTTTTACTTTTGTTGTTGTTGTAAACAATGTAAATGTAAACAAACACTATATGGCCTCATAACATGGTTAAAACGATCATGTTGATATCATGGATGGTCAGTCCTTGCATCGATAGCTCTGCCTATGAATTTGAGAGGGGTTACATTTCTCCAGGCCCAGTCCTCAGCTTTTTACTCAAACAGGAGTCAGTAGAGAGCTTTATTATTGTTTCAACTGCTGATTGCCTCTTTAAAGTAATATAGTCTAATCTTCTATGTTATGTGCTAAAACGTATATATTATTTGCAGTTAATAACTAAAGAATCCTGTCTGCATGGTATATGCAGTTCCTAACTAAATAATCCTGTCTGATCCTATTATATGCAGTTAATAACTAAAGAATCCTGTCTGACCATGTTATATGCAGTTAATCACTAAAGAATCCTGTCTGATTCTGTTATATGCAGTTCATAACTATAGAATCCTGTCTGATCCTGTAATATGCAGTTAATAACTAAAGAATCCTGTCTGATCCTGTTATATGCAGTTCCTAACTAAAGAATCCTGTCTGATCCTATTATATGCAGTTCCTAACTAAATAATCCTGTCTGATCCTGTTGTATGCAGTTCCTAACTAAATAATCCTGTCTGATCCTGTTATATGCAGTTACTAACTAAAGAATCCTGTCTGATTAGGTTATATGCAGTTACTAACTAAAGAATCCTGTCTGATCCTGTTATATGCAGTTCCTAACTAAAGAATCCTGTCTGATTCTGTTATATGCAGTTAATAACTAAAGAATCCTGTCTGATCCTATTATATGCAGTTCCTAACTAAAGAATCCTGTCTGATTCTGTTATATGCAGTTACTAACTAAAGAATCCTGTCTGATTCTGGTATATGCAGTTACTAACTAAATAATCCTGTCTGATTCTGTTATATGCAGTTACTAACTAAAGAATCCTGTCTGATTCTGTTATATGCAGTTACTAACTAAATAATCCTGTCTGATTCTGTTATATGCAGTTACTAACTAAATAATCCTGTCTGATTCTGTTATATGCAGTTACTAACTAAATAATCCTGTCTGATCCTATTATGTGCAGTTCATAACTAAAGAATCCTGTCTGATCCTGGCTGTGACTCCAGCTAACCAGGATCTAGCCAACTCTGATGCTCTCAAGATATCTAAGGAGGTTGACCCTCAAGGTAGGGAGGGGGTTAGAGTGGTTACGTCTGTGTGTGCGTGTGTGTGTTTGTCAGGCAAATCTGTCATTATTTATGTGTTCTAACAGGCCCACAATGTGGTTACTAAAATCCGATTTGGAAATATTTGGCTGTTTTCGCTGCATAAAAGTGGTCGAACTCTTACCTGATCTATTCATATAATGGGATGGAGAGGTGTTTGAGAGAGAGTGGAATGTTGCCACGGAGACGACCTGTGTTGACCTATGTGTTTCCAGGGTTACGTACCATCGGAGTGATCACCAAGCTGGACCTGATGGACGAGGGGACGGACGCACGGGACATTCTAGAGAATAAACTACTGCCGCTACGCAGGGGTGACACACACACACACACACACACACACACACACACACACACACACACACACACACACACACACACCCCTGTTATAACATGCTCCCTCCAGGTTATAACAGGGTAATAACCACCTCTCCTCCTCTCCAGGTTACATTGGGGTGGTGAATCGTAGTCAGAAGGATATTGACGGCAGGAAGGATATTAAAGCAGCTCTGGGTGCAGAGAGGAAGTTCTTCCTGTCTCATCCAGGATACCGACACATAGCTGACCGCATGGGAACACCACATCTACAGAAAACACTCAACCAGGTTAGATATGTAGACCCTATATCTACTGTCTCTCTGTCTCTCTTAGTGCTGAGTGATTGGTGCTTTTTCAGGTTGGTTCGGTTTCAGTTTGAGTGTATTTTTGAAAATTTATCACAGGTTTAAAAAAAATAGTGAACAGAGCGTTGGGCTCACAAAAAAACGAAACTATAAATGGAATTCATGTAATTGAACCGACCTCGGTCAATTAGTGGTTTAAAGGAACATTTCAACGTTCCTCATCTCCAGCACCACGCCAACATCAACATGTGATGTATCTCTCTCTGTGTATCTCTGTCTGTCTCTCTCTCTTTCTCTCTCTCTCTCTCTCTCTCTCTGTATCTCTGTCTGTCTCTCTCTCTGTTTCTCTCTCTCTCTCTCTCTCTCTCTGTATCTCTGTCTGTCTCTCTCTCTGTTTCTATCTCTCTCTCTCTCTCTCTCTCTCTGTAAATTCAATTCAATTTCAATTTAAGGGCTTCATTGGCATGGGAAACATATGTTAACATTACCAAAGCAAGTGAACAATATAATAAACAAAAGTGAAATAAACAATAAAAATGAATAGTAAACATTACACACACAAAAATTACTAAATAATAAAGACATTACAAATGTCATATTATGTGCAAATAGTTAATTAAAGTACAAAAGGGAAAATAAACATAAATATGGTTGTATTTACAATCTCTCCATCTCTCATCTGTCACATTCTGACCTTTATTTTCCTTTGTTTTGTCTTTATTTAGTATGGTCAGGGCGTGAGTTGGGGTGGGCTGTCTATGTGTGTTTTTCTATGTTGGGGTTTTGAGTTCGGCCTGGTATGGTTCTCAATCAGAGGCAGCTGTCAATCGTTGTCCCTGATTGAGAATCATACTTAGGTAGCCTGGGTTTCACTGTTGGGTTGTGGGTGTTTGTCTTCCGTGTCGGTGTTTGTCGCCACACGGTACTGTTTCGTTTGTTCACATCGTTTATTGTTTTTGTTCCAGTGTTCAGTTTTGTGTATTAAAAAGACATGAACACTTAGCACGCTGCACCTTGGTCCGATCCTTCTTCCACCACAGACGATCGTTACATCATCCATCTTTTTGTCACCACATACCCATTTCAACTCTTACCCCTCCTCCCCGCTCCTAGCAACTGACCAACCACATCCGGGACACGTTGCCAGGGTTACGTAGTAAGCTCCAGAGCCAGCTTCTATCTCTGGAGAAAGAGGTGGAGGAATACAAGAACTTCAAACCAGACGACCCGACACGCAAGACCAAAGCCCTACTGCAGTCAGTATATAAACACACACACATATGTATACGTATATATACTGTATCTGACTGTCAGTACTTTTGTAATATGACTGTGTGTATGTGTGTGTGTGTGTGTGTGTGTGTGTGTGTGTGTGTGTGTGTGTGTGTGTGTGTGTGTGTGTGTGTGTAGGATGGTTCAGCAGTTTGGTGTAGACTTTGAGAAGCGTATTGAGGGGTCAGGTGATCAGGTGGACACTGTGGAGCTCTCTGGAGGAGCTAGAATCAACAGGATCTTCCACGAGAGATTCCCCTTCGAACTGGTCAAGGTAAACACACACACACACACACACACACACACACACACACACACACACACAGTGTTTTACTATCATTGCAGGGACCATAAAATGTATTCCCAATCCAAATCCCTAACCGTAACCCTAAGCTTAAAATAATATTTTTCCTTGTGAGGACCGGCGAAATGTCCCCACTTCTCAGAATGTTCCTTGTTTTACTATCTATGTGAGGACATCTGGTACCTAGTAAAACACACACACACACTGATTTCCCTTCTGTGTGTGGTGTTCAGATGGAGTTTGATGAGAAGGAGTTGAGGAGAGAGATCAGTTATGCCATCAAGAACATCCACGGAGTGAGGCAAGTACAGACAGACAGCTATCTACCTGTCTGTCTCCCTCTCTGTTTATCTGTCTCTCTACCTGTCTGTCTGACTGTCTGATTTTAAACTATTATTTCTTAACATTAGAAGCTCAGCGGTGTGCGATGTAGCAGCAGGATACACACAATCGTCTGTTCCATTAATACACACCGGTGTCAAAAACGAACCTCACATGTGAGCGGTTTCATGTGAACGAAGATGAAAATATCTGTTAGAAATGTAGAAAGAGGGGAGATGTAATATACACCAACTAGCATGGGTTGTTATTATGAGCATGGGTTGTTTATATGACCAGGGATGTTAATATAACAAGGGTTGTTAATATAACCAGGGTTGTTAATATAACCAGGGTTGTTAATATGACCAGGGTTGTTATTATGACCAGGGTTGTTAATATAACCAGGGTTGTTAATATAACCAGGGTTGTTAATATAACCAGGGTTGTTAATATGACCAGGGTTGTTAATATAACCAGGGATGTTAATATAACCAGGGTTGTTAATATGACCAGGGATGTTAATATGACCAGGGATGTTAATATGACCAGGGTTGTTAATATGACCAGGGTTGTTCATATGACCAGGGTTGTTAATATGACCAGGGTTGTTAATATGACCAGGGTTGTTAATATAACCAGGGTTGTTAATATAACCAGGGTCCTTCATATGACCAGGGTCCTTCATATGAGCAGGGTTGTTAATATGACCAGGGTTGTTAATATAACCAGGGTTGTTAATATGACCAGGGTTGTTAATATAACCAGGGATGTTAATATGACCAGGGTTGTTAATATGACCAGGGTTGTTAATATAACCAGGGTTGTTAATATGACCAGGGTTGTTAATATGACCAGGGTTGTTAATATGACCAGGGTTGTTAATATGACCAGGGTTGTTAATATAACCAGGGATGTTAATATAACAAGGGTTGTTAATATAACCAGGGTTGTTAATATAACCAGGGTTGTTAATATGACCAGGGTTGTTATTATGACCAGGGTTGTTAATATAACCAGGGTTGTTAATATAACCAGGGTTGTTAATATAACCAGGGTTGTTAATATGACCAGGGTTGTTAATATAACCAGGGATGTTAATATAACCAGGGTTGTTAATATGACCAGGGATGTTAATATGACCAGGGATGTTAATATGACCAGGGTTGTTAATATGACCAGGGTTGTTCATATGACCAGGGTTGTTAATATGACCAGGGTTGTTAATATGACCAGGGTTGTTAATATAACCAGGGTTGTTAATATAACCAGGGTCCTTCATATGACCAGGGTCCTTCATATGAGCAGGGTTGTTAATATGACCAGGGTTGTTAATATAACCAGGGTTGTTAATATGACCAGGGTTGTTAATATAACCAGGGATGTTAATATGACCAGGGTTGTTAATATGACCAGGGATGTTAATATGACCAGGGATGTTAATATGACCAGGGTTGTTAATATAACCAGGGTTGTTAATATAACCAGGGTTGTTAATATGACCAGGGTTGTTAATATAACCAGGGATGTTAATATGACCAGGGTTGTTAATATAACCAGGGTTGTTAATATGACCAGGGATGTTAATATGACCAGGGATGTTAATATAACCAGGGTTGTTAATATGACCGTTGTTAATATGACCAGGGTTGTTAATATAACCAGAGTTGTTAATATAACCAGGGTTGTTAATATGACCAGGGTTGTTAATATAACCAGGGATGTTAATATGACCAGGGATGTTAATATAACCAGGGTTGTTAATATGACCAGGGATGTTAATATGACCAGGGATGTTATTATGACCAGGGTTGTTAATATAACCAGGGATGTTAATATGACCAGGGATGTTAATATGACCAGGGTTGTTAATATGACCAGGGTTGTTAATATAACCAGGGATGTTAATATGACCAGGGATGTTAATATGACCAGGGTTGTTAATATGACCAGGGTTGTTAATATGACCAGGGATGTTAATATGACCAGGGATGTTAATATAACCAGGGTTGTTAATATGACCAGGGTTGTTATTATGACCAGGGGATGTTAATATAACCAGGGTTGTTAATATGACCAGGGATGTTAATATAACCAGGGTTGTTAATATGACCAGGGTTGTTATTATGACCAGGGGATGTTAATATAACCAGGGTTGTTAATATGACCAGGGATGTTAATATGACCAGGGATGTTAATATAACCAGGGTTGTTAATATGACCAGGGTTGTTATTATGACCATGGTTGTTAATATGACCAGGGTTGTTAATATAACCAGGGTTGTTAATATAACCAGGGTTGTTAATATGACCAGGGATGTTAATATGACCAGGGATGTTAATATGACCAGGGATGTTAATATGACCAGGGATGTTAATATGACCAGGGATGTTAATATGACCAGGGTTGTTATATGACCAGGGATGTTAATATGACCAGGGATGTTAATATGACCAGGGATGTTAATATAACCAGGGATGTTATTATGACCAGGGTTGTTAATATAACCAGGGTTGTTAATATGACCAGGGATGTTAATATGACCAGGGTTGTTAATATGACCAGGGATGTTAATATAACCAGGGTTGTTAATATGACCAGGGTTGTTAATATGACCAGGGTTGTTAATATGACCAGGGTTGTTAATATAACCAGGGTTGTTAATATGACCAGGGATGTTAATATGACCAGGGATGTTAATATGACCAGGGATGTTAATATGACCAGGGTTGTTAATATGACCAGGGTTGTTAATATGACCAGGGTTGTTAATATAACCAGGGTTGTTAATATAACCAGGGATGTTAATATGACCAGGGTTGTTAATATAACCAGGGTTGTTAATATGACCAGGGTTGTTAATATGACCAGGGTTGTGTCTTTGGCTACTGGACAATGAAATAAAGTTCAATATAAAATAATTGCCTCCATGGATATGCTCTGTTTTAGGCTACTTTGAAGCAAGGTAAGACATGCCTCATTATACCTAGTAAAACGTTCAGGATTCAAACATTTAAGTAGATGTTTTCATACTGCTAGTAGTTCTGTGAGTAGTGGTGTGTGGCGCGCTGATGAAGCCTCGTTGTGTATCTGCTGTTTGAGACGCCGTAGTAGCAGCTCTCGTGCTGTCTGGTAGAGGCTCACCGACTCTGTATCTTTGTGCTGTACGCGTGTGATAAATAACATACGTAACCAATATACTGTATACGAGACAATTTAATTCCACTAAATTATGAACATTTTGATCGACTGGTATTTCCATCGATGAAGAGGCTAACAAAACCATTATTCTTCTCCCAAACAATTGGCCTGCGACAATTTTATTTATCGGCTTTTCAAAAAAAATGTATTGGCCAAAAGCTGGCTATTACCGGCTAACGGAAACCTTTGTCTGTCTGTTTCTACCCACATGTCTGTCTGTCTGTCTATCTATCTCCCTGTCTGTCTCCACCAACATGTCTATGTCTGTCTGTCTGTTTCTACCCATATGTCTGTCTGTCTATCTACACCAACATGTCTGTCTGTCCGTCTCCACCTACATGTCTGTTTGTCTGTCCATCTGCCTCTACCTACATGTCTGTCCATCTGCCTCTACCTACATGTCTGTGTGTCTGTCCGTCTGCCTCTACCTACATGTCTGTGTGTCTGTCCATCTGCCTCTACCTACATGTCTGTGTGTCTGTCCGTCTGCCTCTACCTACATGTCTGTGTGTCTGTCCATCTGCCTCTACCTACATGTCTGTGTGTGTGTGTCTGTGTGCCCCTCCAGAACAGGCCTGTTCACCCCTGACCTAGCCTTTGAGGCCATAGTGAAAAAGCAGATCATTAAACTGAAAGAGCCCTGTCTGAAATGTATGGACCTGGTGATCCAGGAACTCATCAACACCGTGCGCCAGTGCACCAATAAGGTACCTCGCTGCATGGAGCCTGTAAAGCCCTGTCATGTTACTCCAGGCCACATGGGGGCGCCGTGGAGCTAGCCTTTAATGCTACCATGCTAACCTAGGCCACGGGGTACCTCGCTGCATGGAGCCTGTAATGCCCTGTCATGTTACTCCAGGCCACATGGGGGCGCCGTGGAGCTAGCCTTTAATGCTACCATGCTAACCTAGGACACAGGGTACCTCGCTGCATGGAGCCTGTAATGCCCTGTCATGTTACTCCAGGCCACATGGGGGCGCTATGGAGCTAGCCTTTAATGCTACCATGCTAACCTATGACACAGGGTAGTGCACTGCATGGAGCATGTAATGCCCTGTCATGCTAGTTCAGTCCACATGGGGGCGCTATGGAGCTAGCCTTTCATGCTACCATGCGAACCTAGGCCCCAGGGTAGTGCACTGCATGGTACTGTACAGGGTGATGTTGACCCTAAAAGCTGATCTGGGATCAGTTTAGCATTTTCCCCACTAATGGTTAACGATTAGGTTAGGTTAGAATTGGGGGAAGGGAAGCTGATCCTAGATCTGTACCTAGGGGACTTCACACCAGGGAGCATGGAGCCTGTAATGCCTGACATGCTATGTTACTCCTGGCCACAGGGGGGCGATGTGGAGCTTCTAGTGTTTTCAGGGTGTTGTGGTGTTAGATGTGTGAGAGTGTTTATGTTTCTCCTCATGTCTCTGGTTTCCCCTGAAGACAAACTGCAGATTGACACACGCGTGCGGACACACACACACACACACACACACTCACACACGCACACACACATACACACACACACACACACACACACACACAAACACACCTTGTGACTTAGTGGATGTCTAAGTTTAGTAACAGATGCCAGTATGAACTAACTGACTAAACAAAATGCCTTTTATCTCTCTCTCTCTCTTTCTCTCTCTGTGTTCTTCTCCCTCCATGTCTCTCTTTCTCTATCTGTGTTCTTCTCCCTCCATGTCTCTCTTTTATGTTATTTCCCTCTTTCACTGCTCCCCTATCTCTCTCCCTCTTAATCTGTTTCTATCACTTCCGGACTTCCCTGACTCCTCCCCACCATGACCCTTCCCACTCACGGACACCTCCCCACGTCAATGACTCCTCCCACTCCCTGGCTCCTCCTTCTCCTGCCCTACCGTGATAAACTACATCTCCAATGATGCTCCAGAACAGGCCTGTTCACCCCTGACCTAGCCTTTGAGGCCATAGTGAAAAAGCAGATCATTAAGCTGAAAGAGCCCTGTCTGAAATGCGTCGACCTCGTCCTGTCCGAGCTCACCTCCCTCGTCAAGAAGTGTACCGAAAAGGTAAAGAGAAGAATCACAGTAGAGGGAAGGACAGACAGAAGGAGGGAAGAGAGAAGAGGGACAGCGGAGGGAAGGAAAGACAGAAGGAGGGAAGAGAGAAGAGGGACAGCGGAGGGAAGGAAAGACAGAATGAGGGAAGAGAGAAGAGGGACAGCGGAGGGAAGGAAAGACAGAAGGAGGGAAGAGAGAAGAGGGACAGCGGAGGGAAGGAAAGACAGAAGGAGGGAAGAGAGAAGAGGGACAGCGGAGGGAAGGAAAGACAGAAGGAGGGAAGAGGGACAGTGGAGGGAAGGAAAGACAGAAGGAGGGAAGAGAGAAGAGGGACAGCGGAGGGAAGGAAAGACAGAAGGAGGGAAGAGAGAAGAGGGACAGCGGAGGGAAGGAAAGACAGAAGGAGGGAAGAGAGAAGAGGGACAGCGGAGGGAAGGAAAGACAGAAGGAGGGAAGAGAGAAGAGGGACAGCGGAGGGAAGGAAAGACAGAAGGAGGGAAGAGAGAAGAGGGACAGCGGAGGGAAGGAAAGCCAGAAGGAGGGAAGAGGGACAGTGGAGGGAAGGAAAGACAGAAGGAGGGAAGAGAGAAGAGGGACAGCGGAGGGAAGGAAAGACAGAAGGAGGGAAGAGAGAAGAGGGACAGCGGAGGGAAGGAAAGACAGAAGGAGGGAAGAGAGAAGAGGGACAGCGGAGGGAAGGAAAGACAGAAGGAGGGAAGAGAGAAGAGGGACAGCGGAGGGAAGGAAAGACAGAAGGAGGGAAGAGAGAAGAGGGACAGCGGAGGGAAGGAAAGACAGAATGAGGGAAGAGAGAAGAGGGACAGCGGAGGGAAGGAAAGCCAGAAGGAGGGAAGAGAGAAGAGGGACAGCGGAGGGAAGGAAAGACAGAAGGAGGGAAGAGAGAAGAGGGACAGCGGAGGGAAGGAAAGACAGAAGGAGGGAAGAGGGACAGTGGAGGGAAGGAAAGCCAGAAGGAGGGAAGAGGGACAGTGGAGGGAAGGAAAGCCAGAATGAGGGAAGAGGGACAGTGGAGGGAAGGAAAGACAGAAGGAGGGAAGAGGGAAGAGGGACAGCGGAGGGAAGGAAAGACAGAATGAGGGAAGAGAGAAGAGGGACAGTGGAGGGAAGGAAAGACAGAAGGAGGGAAGAGAGAAGAGGGACAGCGGAGGGAAGGAAAGACAGAATGAGGGAAGAGAGAAGAGGGACAGTGGAGGGAAGGAAAGCCAGAATGAGGGAAGAGAGAAGAGGGACAGCGGAGGGAAGGAAAGACAGAATGAGGGAAGAGAGAAGAGGGACAGTGGAGGGAAGGAAAGCCAGAAGGAGGGAAGAGGGACAGCGCCTGCGTCCAGATTGTCTCTCCTTACTCCCAAAGAGTGCACTCGTTCACTTTCTTTCAAGGAAATGACTGAAATGACTGTGGAAACTCCCTCTCTAGCCCCATGCCTCCACCAATCTAATGCTTTTAGATTTGAGGGAAGCAGTGAACGGGTGTACACTTTAGGAAGAAGGAGACATTATTGGAACATACCCAATAAATTGATGAATGAAGAGAATTGTGTTTCTACCACTTCTCCTGCTAGTCTCACCCCTCTTCCCTCCCTCCACCCCCCACCCCCCCACTCTCCCTAATTGATTTAATTTCTCCTTACCCCCCTGGGTAGAATTATTGCTGTCTGTAGCCACTACCCCAACACCTCCCCATCAGCATTGGCCGTGTTCCAGGCTGACTACATTGCAGACGTAATCCAGATCGAATCTGGCTATTTAATCTGAGAGTAAATAGAGCCGAATATATTGATAAGTCACCTTGTCCCAGAGAGATTTACATGGTTATCAGAATGTCACGCCAGGGTAAGTCTACACAAAACACAGCCCTTATTTTAAGTGTTTTTAAAATGTCCTATGGGAAAAATGAATGGTGGAAAGACAATTGGAAGCCTTTCCCTGTTTGACCACTAGGTTTTATGGGTATTATGACACCTCCACTGTGGGGCTCTATGTAGTTGGCCTGGAACACAACCTCTGCCACTAAATCCAACAGCCCCTCCCTCTGATTCCACACCCGCCCCCTTCCTCACAGTGATTGTTGCTTCAACTTCCCTTCACCCCACCCCTCCCTCGATTACCCAATCAAAACACTCACCTCCCCTTATCGCAGCTTAAAACGTCACCCCCGAAACCTTTGTCTTTATCGTTCCCCCTATGTGGCTCAGGGGGAAGACATTCTGTGTGACACACCCTTTCCTATGCTTACCAACCATGTCCAGTCACTCAACCCCTACTTTTGACCAATCAGAACATTCCTCCTGTGTCTTTAAATCCTCTCTCTGACTCTCCCCTCTGTTCCCTAACTCACCTTGTGCTAACATGCTAAATCACAGGTGTCAAACTCATTCCATGTCTGCAGGCTTTCACTCCTCTCAGATTGATCCATTCAGACTGATTAGTTAGGAACTGCCCTGACCTGGTTGTCCAGGTCTTAACTGGACGCAAGTTGAGAGAAGATAATAAAACCAGCAGACAGAGTTGGACTCTACTTCACTAAATCAATCCAATGGTGTTAGTGCTCAGCTTGGGATACCTGTGGGATATTGATGACAGTATTGTGAGCATGCTGGGATACCTGTGGGATATTGATGACAGTATTTTGAGCATGCTGGGATACCTGTGGGATATTGATGACAGTATTGTGAGCATGCTGGGATACCTGTGGGGTATTGATGACAGTATTGTGAGCATGCTGGGATACCTGTGGGATATTGATGACAGTATTGTGAGCATGCTGGGATACCTGTGGGATATTGATGACAGTATTGTGAGCATGCTGGGATACCTGTGGGATATTGATGACAGTATTGTGAGCATGCTGGGATACCTGTGGGATATTGATGACAGTATTGTGAGCATGCTGGCTAAAACCAGATAAAAATCTCCTAAATCAGATAAAACTACCCTCAAACCAGTTTGTGTTAGTTTAAACTGGTTTTCCTAGATTCAAACTGGTTGATGTTAGTTTATACCAGATATACTACCAAGCAGGATCAATGCCCTATCTGC
This sequence comes from Salvelinus fontinalis, assembly GCF_029448725.1. Taxonomy (NCBI): domain Eukaryota; kingdom Metazoa; phylum Chordata; class Actinopteri; order Salmoniformes; family Salmonidae; genus Salvelinus; species Salvelinus fontinalis. Next base: position 50,602 of record NW_026600680.1, on the reverse strand, counting down.
ATGACCGCTCTATGTTAACTGTCTGTCCCCTACACATGTCAATCACTAGGGGTGTGTTTGTTTGGCTGGATGGATGGTGTGTGTCTGAGTGAGAGAGAGGTGTGTGTGTGTGTGTGTGTGATTGTGTGTGTGTGATTGTGTGTGTGTGATTGTGTGTGTGTGATTGTGTGTGTGTGTGTGTGTTTTTGTGTGTGTGTGATTGTGTGTGTGTGTGTGTGTGTGTGTGTGTGTGTGTGTGTGTGTGTGTGTGGTGTGCCGTCAGTACCTGCAGTATTGTATGTTGGTCCACAGCTTGGCTCCTACCCCAGACTGAGAGAAGAGACGGAGAGAATTGTCACAACCTATGTCAGAGAGAGAGACATCAAAACCAAAGACCAGGTGAGAGAGAGACATCAAAACCAAAGACCAGGTGAGATAGAGAGATCAAAACCAGAGACCAGGTGAGATAGAGAGAGAGAGACATCAAAACCAGAGACCAGGTGAGAGAGAGAGACAGATGGAGAAAGAGAGAGAGAGACATCAAAACCAGAGACCAGGTGAGAGAGAGACATCAAAACCAGAGACCAGGTGAGAGAGAGACATCAAAACCAGAGACCAGGTGAGAGAGAGACATCAAAACCAGAGACCAGGTGAGAGAGAGAGATAGATGGAGAAAGAGAGAGAGAGAGACATCAAAACCAGAGACCAGGTGAGAGAGAGATAGATGGAGAAAGAGAGAGAGAGACATCAAAACCAGAGACCAGGTGAGAGAGAGACATCAAAACCAGAGACCAGGTGAGAGAGAGAGACATCAAAACCAGGGACCAGGTGAGATAGAGAGATAGATGGAGAGAGACATCAAAACCAGAGACCAGGTGAGATAGAGCGATAGATGGAGAAAGAGAGAGAGAGAGGGGCGAGTGGGAGAGAAAGAGAGGCTGACATCTAGTCAAATGGCTACCCAGACTATTCACATTGCCCCCCTCCCCTCTCCACACCATTGCCACTCTCTGTTGTCATCTATGCATTAGTCACTTTAATAACTCTACCTACATGTACATACTACCTCCACTAACCGGTGCCCCCGCACAGTGACTCTATACCGGCACCCCCCTGTATATATTGTTATTTTTTACTGCTCCTCTTTAATTACTTGTTACTTTTATCTCTTATTCTTATCCATATTTTTTGAAACTGCATTATTAGTTAGGGGCTCGTAAGTAAGCATTTCACTGTAAGGTCTACACCTGTTGTATTCGGCGCACGTGACTAATACCATTTGATTTGATTTGTCTTGTCTGTCTGTCTCAGGTGCTGCTGTTGATTGACATTGAGCTGTCTTACATCAACACAAACCATGAGGACTTCATTGGCTTCGCAAAGTGAGTTGACCTCTAGTAACCCCTAGCAACGACCTTTCAACGTTCACCTGACTGTAACCCCTAGCAACGACCAATCAACCTTCACCTGACTATGTAACCCCTAGCTCCGACCTTTCAACTTTCACCTATGTCTCCCCTAGCACCGACCTACCTCTTAAGGATTAGCCTCTTTTTTTCAATTTTCGCCTAAAATGACATACCCAAATCTAACTGGCTGTAGCTCAGGACCTGAACAAGGATAAAAGATCTGGTAAAAGATAATACAAAGAAAAAAAAACGTTATTTTGTCCTTTTTTTCTACCATCATCTTTGAAATGCAAGAGAAAGGCCATCATGTATTATTCCAACCCAGGTGCAATTTAGATTTTGGCCACTAGATGTCAGCAGTGTATGTGCAAAGTTTTAGACTGAGCCAATGAACCATTGCATTTCTGTTCAAAATGTTTTATCAAGACTGCCCAATGTGCCTAATTGGTTTATTAATACATTTTCAAGTTCATAACTGTGCACTCTCCTCAAACAATAGCATGGTATTCTTTCACTGTAATACCTACTGTAAATTGGACTGTGCAGTTAGATGAACAAAAATGTAAGCTTTTTGCCAATATCAGATATGTCCTGAGAAATGTTCTTGTTACTTACAACCTCATGCTAACCCCATTAGCCTACGTTAGCTTAACCGTCCCGCAGGGGGACCCACTGATCCTGTAGAGGTTATACTTTGTCCACTTCATGTCAGTTGTCCACGCTGCGTCCCAACTATCTCTCCTTTCTCCCAGTGTGTACTTGTTCACTTCCCTTCACTGATTTGAAAGGAAATGACTGATATACTGAAACTCCTATCTAGCCCATGCCTACTCCACCAATCCAATGCTTTTACACTTGTGGGGAGTAGTGAACGGGAGCACACTTCAGGAAGAAGGAGATATTATTGGGAAGCAGTCCGTATGTGATAGTCTTTCTATCTGGTCTCTGTCTCCCCTGTAGCGCGCAACAGAGGACCACTGTTACGGCTGCTATTAACAACAAGAAGAGAGTGATGCCAAACCAGGTACCACTACCTCCTCTCTCCTTTACTTCTCTCTCTCTCTCACCCCCCAATCCTGAACTAATGGTCTGTCCCGCTGTGTGTAGGTGATCCGGAGGGGCTGGCTCACTATCAACATAAGCATTATGAAGGGGGGGTCCAAAGACTACTGGTTCGTCCTGACTGCAGAGTCACTGTCCTGGTACAAGGATGAGGAGGTAAGGGGGAGAGTGTGTGTGTGTGTGTGTGTGTGTGTGTGTGTGTGTGTGTGTGTGTGTGGCGGGGTTATATGGAAGACATCATCTGTTTCAGTAGCTATCTAGTTAGTTAGCTAACTGTCTAGGTGACATCATCTGTTTCAGTAGCTATCTAGTTAGTTAGCTAACTGTCTAGGTGACATCATCTGTTTCAGTAGCTAGCTAGTTAGTTAACTGTCTAGGTGACATCATCTGTTTCAGTAGCTAGCTAGTTAGTTAACTGTCTAGGTGACATCATCTGTTTCAGTTGATATCTAGTTAGTTAGCTAGATATCTAGGTGACATCATCTGTTTCAGTAGCTATCTAGTTAGTTAACTAGATATCTAGGTGACATCATCTGTTTCAGTAGATATCTAGTTAGTTAACTGTCTAGGTGACATCATCTGTTTCAGTAGCTATCTAGTTAGTTAGCTAGATATCTAGGTGACATCATCTGTTTCAGTAGCTATCTAGTTAGTTAGCTAGATATCTAGGTGACATCATCTGTTTCAGTAGATATCTAGTTAGTTAGGTGACATCATCAGTTTCAGTAGCTATCTAGTTAGTTAGCTAGATATCTAGGTGACATCATCTGTTTCAGTAGCTATCTAGTTAGTTAGCTAACTATCTAGGTGACATCATCTGTTTCAGTAGCTATCTAGTTAGTTAGCTAACTATCTAGGTGACATCATCTGTTTCAGTAGATATCTAGTTAGTTAACTATCTAGGTGACATCATCTGTTTCAGTAGCTAGCTAGTTAGTTAGCTAACTATCTAGGTGACATCATCTGTTTCAGTAGATATCTAGTTAGTTAACTAGCTGTCTAGGTGACATCATCTGTTTCAGTAGCTAGCTAGTTAGTTAACTGTCTAGGTGACATCATCTGTTTCAGTAGCTAGCTAGTTAGTTAACTGTCTAGGTGACATCATTTGTTTCAGTAGATATCTAGTTAGTTAGTTAACTATCTAGGTGACATCATCTGTTTCAGTAGATATCTAGTTAGTTAACTGTCTAGGTGACATCATCTGTTTCAGTAGCTATCTAGTTAGTTAACTGTCTAGGTGACATCATCTGTTTCAGTAGCTATCTAGTTAGTTAACTGTCTAGGTGACATCATCTGTTTCAGTAGCTAGCTAGTTAGTTAACTGTCTAGGTGACATCATCTGTTTCAGTAGATATCTAGTTAGTTAGTTAACTATCTAGGTGACATCATCTGTTTCAGTAGCTATCTAGTTAGTTAACTGTCTAGGTGACATCATCTGTTTCAGTAGATATCTAGTTAGTTAACTAACTGTCTAGGTGACATCATCTGTTTCAGTAGATATCTAGTTAGTTAACTAACTGTCTAGGTGACATCATCTGTTTCAGTAGATATCTAGTTAGTTAACTACTGAAACAGATTATGTCCTCTTTTTATGTCTGTGTGTGCGTGTGTGTATGTAATGTACATATGTATGTGTGTGTATTTATAACTATGTGTGTGTGTTGTGAGTATAACTGTGTGTGTTGTGTGTCTAACTGTGTGTGTTGTGTGTCTAACTGTGTGTGTTGTGTGTCTAACTGTGTGTGTTGTGTGTTTATAACTGTGTGTGTTGTGTGTTTATAACTGTGTGTGTTGTGTGTTTATAACTGTGTGTTGTGTGTCTAACTGTGTGTTGTGTGTCTAACTGTGTGTGTTGTGTGTTTATAACTGTGTGTGTTGTGTGTCTAACTGTGTGTGTTGTGTGTTTATAACTGTGTGTGTTGTGTGTTTATAACTGTGTGTTGTGTGTCTAACTGTGTGTTGTGTGTCTAACTGTGTGTGTTGTGTGTTTATAACTGTGTGTGTTGTGTGTTTATAACTGTGTGTGTTGTGTGTCTAACTGTGTGTGTTGTGTGTTTATAACTGTGTGTGTTGTGTGTCTAACTGTGTGTGTTGTGTGTCTAACTGTGTGTGTTGTGTGTCTAACTGTGTGTGTTGTGTGTTTATAACTGTGTGTTGTGTGTCTAACTGTGTGTGTTGTGTGTTTATAACTGTGTGTGTTGTGTGTCTAACTGCGTGTGTTGTGTGTCTAACTGTGTGTGTTGTGTGTTTATAACTGTGTGTTGTGTGTCTAACTGTGTGTGTTGTGTGTTTATAACTGTGTGTTGTGTGTCTAACTGTGTGTGTTGTGTGTCTAACTGTGTGTGTTGTGTGTCTAACTGTGTGTGTTGTGTGTCTAACTGTGTGTGTTGTGTGTTTATAACTGTGTGTTGTGTGTGTGTTGTGTGTCTAACTGTGTGTTGTGTGTCTAACTGTGTGTTGTGTGTCTAACTGTGTGTTGTGTGTCTAACTGTGTGTTGTGTGTCTAACTGTGTGTTGTGTGTCTAACTGTGTGTTGTGTGTCTAACTGTGTGTTGTGTGTCTAACTGTGTGTTGTGTGTCTAACTGTGTGTTGTGTGTCTAACTGTGTGTTGTCTGTTTATAACTGTGTGTTGTGTGTCTAACTGTGTGTGTTGTGTGTTTATAACTGTGTGTGTGTGTGTGTGTGTGTGTGTGTGTGTGTGTGTGTGTGTGTGTGTGTGTGTGTGTGTGTGTGTCTAACTGTGTGTGTTTCCAGGAGAAAGAGAAGAAGTACATGCTGCCTCTAGATAACCTGAAGCTGAGAGACGTGGAGAAAAGTTTCATGTCCACAAAACACACATTCGCCATCTTCAACACCGAGTCCAGGTGTGTGTGTGTGTATCTGTAAACAGTGTATGTAACATTTAGAAATACTGAGTGTGTGTACTTTGTCAATAACTAAGTGTGTGTGTGTGTGTGTTCCAGGAACGTGTATAAGGACCTACGTCAGATAGAGCTGGCCTGTGACACACAGGAGGATGTAGACAGCTGGAAGGCTTCTTTCCTCAGAGCTGGAGTTTACCCTGAGAAAGACCAGGTAAAACACACACCCTAACCCTGACCCTGAGAAAGACCAGGTAAAACACACCCTAACCCTGAGAAAGACCAGGTAAAACACACCCTAACCCTGACCCTGAGAAAGACCAGGTAAAACACACCCTAACCCTGACCCTGAGAAAGACCAGGTAAAACCCTAACCCTGACCCTGAGAAAGACCAGGTAAAACACACCCTAACCCTGACCCTGAGAAAGACCAGGTAAAACACACCCTAACCCTGACCCTGAGAAAGACCAGGTAAAACCCTAACCCTGACCCTGAGAAAGACCAGGTAAAACACACCCTAACCCTGACCCTGAGAAAGACCAGGTAAAACCCTAACCCTAACCCTGAGAAAGACCAGGTAAAACACACACTTTTATATTGCTATACTTGTGGGGACCAAATAATTGATTCCCATTCAAAATCCTATTTTCTCAAACCCCTAACCCTAAATCTAACCCTAACCTTAACCATAAACCTAAACTTAAATTTAACCCCTAACCCGAAAACTATACCTAATCCTAAACCTAACTGTAACCTCTAACCCCAACCCTGAGCCTAAAATAGCAAAGGATCATGGTCGATGTAGTCGTTTTCATGCTGCCTGAGAGGGTCCTCGTAGCCTGCCGGCCGGCCCGTGATTGGTCTATTTTAGCACATGGTCCTGTGTGACGACAAATGTAGTCAGAATGGATCAGAATTTAATTACATATCTTGATATCTTCATTGATAGAGAACTTTAAAATAATTCACAGTGAGGTTCGAACTTGATCATAATCAAAACGTTCGTCTGAAAAATAAATGGTTTGGCCATTCTGGCGACCGTAATTTACAGAGGCTTTCTAGGGCAGACCAGGACGTTTGTCACTGCTAGGTTGCTACACAGGACCTGACCAGCAGAGATCGTGACGTCACACTCCAGACCTTACACTGGGTAACACACACGGACGCACACACACGGATGGATACATGTACACACACATGTACACACACATGTACACTCTCCTCCTCCCCCTTCCCCAGGTTGACAGTGAAGCACAGGACCAGAAGAATCCTTTTCAATGTGTCTCATGCATCTCTCTCTCTCCCTCCTTCGTCTTCGTCCCTCCCTCCCTCCACCCCTCCCTCCCTTTCCCTCACACCCCCTCTGCCTCCCTCCCTCCCTCCACCCCTCCCTCCCTTTCCCTCACACCCCCTCTGCCTCCCTCCCTCACACCCCCCTATCTCCCAGGTTGACAGTGAGGACACAGGACCAGCAGAATCCTTCTCTATGGATCCCCAGCTGGAGAGGCAGGTTGAGACCATAAGGAATCTAGTGGATTCCTACATCGGCATCGTCAACAAGTCCATCCGGGATCTAATGCCCAAGACCATCATGCACCTCATGATCAACAGCGTGAGTGGACTCTCTCTCTCTCTCTCTCTCTCTCACACTCACACTCACACACAGAACAGCAGCAGAAATGTGGTCTCAGGTCCTCCGGGAGAGAGAGAGAATAAAGTGTACCTTCAGATCCAGTCAGACCCTGAGATAGTGAGAGAGAAATGGGAGAATTAGAGGGAGCATACTTAAGATTACACAGTACACCAGAAAAGACAGCAGAATTACACCAGATATAACAGGAGAATTACACCACATATAACAGGAGAATTACACCAGATATAACAGGAGAATTATACCACATATAACAGGAGAATTACACCACATATAACAGGAGAATTATACCAGATATAACAGGAGAATTACACCAGATATAACAGGAGAATAACAGGAGAATTACACCAGATATAACAGGAGAATTATACCAGATATAACAGGAGAATAACAGGAGAATTACACCAGATATAACAGGAGAATTACACCAGATATAACAGGAGAATTACACCACATATAACAGGAGAATTATACCAGATATAACAGGGGAATTACACCAGATATAACAGGAGAATTACACCAGATATAACAGGAGAATTACACCAGATATAACAGGAGAATAATACCAGATATAACAGACTGACCCTAGCACCCCGACACAGAAACTATTGAAGCATAGATACTGGAGTCTCATTCTGGGGGGGTCGTCGGGGGACAGTGTGGCCCCGTCCGACGATACCCCCGGACAGGGCCAACCAGGCAGGATATAACCCCACCCACTTTGCCAAGGCACAGCCTCGACCACCACCAACTTACTACCCTGTGACAAGGTGGTGTATAGCCCACAAAGATCTCCTCCACCGCACGAGCCCGAAGGGGCGCAAAACCAGACAGGAAGATCACGTCAGTGACTCAACGCACTCATGTTGAGTTTAGCCTTCCACGATGTGATTCACCCCTTCTAGGGAGGGCATGGGAGAGTACTAGCAAGCCAGTGACTCATCCCCTTGGTAGAGAATCCTAGTAGAGAGACTAAGGAGCTGGCTAGACGGAGACAGCAAGGTTTCTTCGTTTTAGCCTGAGACTCTGACACACACACACACACATAACCCCAGGCAGAACAACAGAAACGTGGTCTCAGGTCCTCCGGGAGAGAGAGAGAATAAAGTGTACCTTCAGATCCAGTCAGACCCTGAGATAGTGAGAGAGAAATGGGAGAATTAGAGGGAGCATACTTAAGATTACACAGTACACCAGAAAAGACAAGAGAATTATACCAGATATAACAGGAGAATTACACCAGATATAACAGGAGAATTACACCACATATAACAGGAGAATTACACCAGATATAACAGGAGAATTACACCAGATATAACAGGAGAATTACACCAGATATAACAGGAGAATTACACCACATATAACAGGAGAATTACACCAGATATAACAGGAGAATTACACCAGATATAACAGGATAATTACACCAGATATAACAGGAGAATTACACCACATATAACAGACTGACCCTAGCACATAAACTATTGCAGCATAAATACTGGAGTCTGATACTGGGGGGGGTCGTCGAGGGACACTGTGGCCCCGTCCGACTATTCCCCCGGACAGGGCCAACCAAGCAGGATATAACCCCACCCACTTTGCCAAGGCACATACCCGACACCACCAAAGAGATATCAACAGACCACCAACTTACTACCCTGAGACAAGGTGGTGTATAGCCCACAAAGATTTCCTCCACCGCACGAGCCCGAGGGGGCGCAAAACCAGACAGGAAGATCACGTCAGTGACTCAACCCACTCAAGTTGAGTTTAGCCTTACACGATGTGATTCACCCCTTGTAGGGACGGCGTGGGAGAGTACTAGCAAGCCAGGTAGAGAATCTCAGTAGAGTGAACGGAGCCGGCCAGGCAGAGACAACAAGGATGGTTCGTCACGCCTTGTCGTTCACCTTCGCACCCCTGGGCCAGACTACACTCAATCATAGGACCTACTGAGGAGAAAGATTTAAAGGTTGAGACTGAGTCTGCGTCTCTCACGTGGATCGGCAGACTATTCCATAAAAATGTATCTCTATAAGAGAAAGTCCTGCCTCCAGCTTTTTGCTTACAAATTCTAGGGACAGTAAGGAGGCCTGCATCTAGTGATCGTAGCGTACATGTAGGTACAGTTGAAGTCGGAAGTTTACATACACCTTAGCCAAATACATTTAAACTCAGTTTTTCACAATTCCTGACATTTAACTCTGGTAAAACTTCCCTGTTTTAGGTCAGTTAGGATCACCACTTCATTTTAAGAATGTGAAATGTCAGAATAATAGTAGAGAGAATGATTTATTTCAGCTTTTATTTCTTTCATCACATTCCCAGTGGGTCAGAAGTTTACATACACTCAATTAGTATTTGGTAGCATTGCCTGTAAATTGTTTAACTTGTGTCAAACATTTCGGGTAGCCTTCCACAAGCTTCCCACAATAAGTCGGGTGAATTTTGGCCCATTCCTCCAGACAGAGCTGGTGTAACTGAGTCAGGTTTGTAGGCCTCCTTGCTCGCACACACTTTTTCAGTTCTGCCCACAAATGTTCTATAGGATTGAGGTCAGGACTTTGTGATGGCCACTCCAATACCTTGACTTTGTTGTCCTTAAGCCATTTTGGCACAACTTTGGAAGTATGCTTGGGGTCATTGTCCATTTGGAAGACCCATTTGCGACCAAGCTTTAACTTCCTGACTGATGTCTTAAGATGTTGCTTCAATATATCCACATAATTTTACTTCCTCATGATGCCATCTATTTTGTGAAGTGAACCAGTCCCTCCTGCAGCAAAGCACCCCCACAACATATTGCTGCCACCCCCCGTGCTTCACGGTTGAGATGGTGTTCTTCGGCTTGCAAATCTCCCCCTTTTTCCTCCAAACATAATGATGGTCATTATGGCCAAACAGTTCTATTTTTGTTTCATCAGACCAGAGGACATTTCTCCAAAAAGTACGATCTTTGTCCCCATGTGCAAACCGTAGTCTGTCTTTTTTATGGCGGTTTTGGAGCAGTGGCTTCTTCCTTGCTGAGCGGCCTTTCAGGTTATGTCATTTTACTGTGGATATAGATACTTTTGTGCCTGTTTCCTCCAGCATCTTCACAAGGTCCTTTGCTGTTGTTCTGGGATTGATTTGCGCATTTCGCACCAAAGTACGTTCATCTCTAGGAGACAGAACGCATCTCCTTCTTGAGCGGTATGACGGCTGCATGGTTCCATGGTGTTTATACTTACGTACTATTGTTTGTAGAGATGAACGTAGTACCTTCAGGCATTTGGAAATTGCTCCCAATGATGAACCAGACTTGTGGAGGTCTACAGGTCTTTTTTTCTGAGGTCTTGGCTGACTTCTTTTGATTTTCCCATGATGTCAAGCAAAGAGGCACTGAGTTTGAAGGTAGGCCTTGAAATACATCCACAGGTACACCTCCAATTGACTCAAATGATGTCAATTAGCCTATCAGAAGCTTCTAAAGTCATGACATAATTTTCTGGAATTTTCCAAGCTGTTTAAAGGCACAGTCAACTTAGTGTATGTAAACTTCTGACCCACCTGAATTGTGATACAGTGAATTATAAATGAAATAATCTGTCTGTAAACAATTGTTGGAAAAATGACTTGTGGCATGCACAAAGTAGATGTCCTAACCGACTTGCCAAAACTATAGTTTGTTAACAAGAAATTTGTGGAGTGGTTGAAAAACGGGTTTTAATGACTCCAACTTTTGTGTATGCAAACTTCCGACTTCAACTGTATGTATGGCAGGACCTAATCAGAGAGATTTTTTATTTATTTATTTATTTATTTTACCGTTATTTTACCAGGTAAGTTGACTGAGAACACGTTCTCATTTGCAGCAACGACCTGGGGAATAGTTACAGGGGAGAGGAGGGGGATGAATGAGCCAATTGTAAACTGGGGATTATTAGGTGACCATGATGGTTTGAGGGCCAGATTGGGAATTTAGCCAGGACACCGTGGTTAACACCCCTACTCTTACGATAAGTGCCATGGGATCTTTAATGACCTCAGAGAGTCAGGACACCCGTTTAACGTCCCATCCGAAAGACGGCACCCTACACAGGGAAGTGTCCCCAATCACTGCCCTGGGGCATTGGGATATTTTTTAGACCAGAGGAAAGAGTGCCTCCTACTGGCCCTCCAACACCACTTCCAGCAGCATCTGGTCTCCCATCCAGGGACTGACCAGGACCAACCCTGCTTAGCTTCAGAAGCAAGCCAGCAGTGGTATGCAGGGTGGTATGCTGCTGGCATTCCTTCCAGATGGGTCAGAACAAGTCTATGTAAGGCTTTGTAGGTTTGTAGGTAGCAGTAATACCTTGAAATCAGCCCTAGCCTTAACAGGAGGCACTGGAGTAATATGGTCATATTTTTGGTTCTAGTCAAGATTCTAGCAGCTGTATTTAGAACTAACTGAATTAATTACTCGATGCCAACACATCTTTCTAGCTAAGTTACATGTTATTAAAGCTATGTTGCACTTGGTGACCTCTGACTGTTTCATCCTAACATCGTTGGTGCCGACATGGATAACAATATCCCTATACTCACCAGTTTTAGCCTTAGCCAGCACCATCTTCAGATTAGCCTTTACGTCGGTAGCCCTGCCCCCTGGTAAACCGTGTATGATCGCTGGTTGATTCTTTTTAAGTCTAATACTGCGCGTAATGGAGTCGCCAATGAGTAGGGGTTTCAATTTGTCAGAGCTAATGGTGGGAGCCTTCGGTGGCTCAGACCCCGTGATGGGTGGAGGAGAGACCTGAGAAAGCTCGGGCTCTGACTCGTTGCTTAATGGGGAAAACCGGTTGAAAGTATTTGTCGACTGAATGAGCGTCACCGGTTGAGCATGTCGACAGCATTTCCTTCCAGAAGCCATGAGAAAATTGTCCGGCTGCGGGGACTGTGCGATGGGATTATACTACTATCTCTACTTACTGGTGGCACAGACGCTGTTTCATCCTTTCCTACACTGAAATGACCCTTGCCTAACGATTGCTTCTGAAGCTGGGCTTGCAGCACGGCTATCCCACCATAAGGCGATAGTTCTCCTGTATATTAGGAGTACAGCGATTGCAGTGACAAGGCATAATGTTACTCAGCTTTTTCGGCTGGTGGCGGTCCTGCAGATCCATGCCCAGATAAAGAGCCCGGGGTGAAAAAGTTGAATGAAAAGTTGAGTGTGGACGTTGGTAAACTTGTTAAGTACAGAGTTTGATTAAACGGTTATTAGCGGAAAAAAAGTTTGGCAGGTAGCCAAGTAGCAACAAATAGCACGGCAGCATGGAGACGACGTGGAAGTGTGAACACACACGTACACACCAGAACCACACACATTTGTCAACAAGTCTGAGACCTCATGTCTTATGTTCTCTCTCCCCCCCTTCTCTCCTCCCTTGTCTCTCTCTCACTACCCTCGTTCCCCCTCTCCTCCCCCCTCCCCCTCTCTCTCTCCCCTCCCCCTCTCTCTCTCCTTCTCTAGGATAAAGACTTCTACCTGTATTCCTGTGGGGAACTGTGGAGTTTGATGTACTAATTCTCTCCTCCTCTCTCCCTCCCCCTCTCTCTCTCCTTCTGTAGGATAAAGACTTCTACCTGTATTCCTGTGGGGAACTGTGGAGTTTGATGTACTAATTCTCTCCTCCTCTCTCCCTCCCCCATCCCCCTCTCCTTCTCTAGGCTAAAGACTTCATCCATTCTGAGTTGTTAGCCTACCTGTATTCCTGTGGGGACCAGGGCAGTCTGATGGAGGAGTCAGCTGACCAGGCTCAGAGGAGAGATGAGATGTTGAGGATGTACCATGCTCTGAAAGAAGCCCTGCTGATCATAGGAGACATCAGTACAACCACAGTGTCAGCTCCTGTACCTCCACCTGTAGATGACACCTGGAGGACCAAGGAACCCAGGTAACAGAGAGAGATACGCATGTACACACACACATGTACTGTACACACACACGTACACACGTAGTTCGCATGTGCAAACACACACTAGGCTCTCACGTGTGGGTTAATGTACATTTGGATGTGAAACTGTGAATATAAATATATTTATTTCCCCATTTTCTTCCTCTCTCTTCCCCCTCTATCTCTCTATATCTCTCCCCCCTCTCTGTCTTTCTCTCTGCCCCCTCTCTGTCTCCCGCCTCTCTCTCTCTCCCCCCTCTCTGTTTCTCTCCCCCCTCTCTGTTTCTCTCCCCCTCTCTCTCTCCCCCCTCTGTCTCTCTCTCCCCCCCTCTATCTCTATCTCATTCCTCCTCTCCCCTCCCTCCTCCTCCCTCCCCCAGCCCCCCTCCTCAGGCCAGACCAGCCCCGGCCGCTGTCCCCCCTCCTAGTCGCCCCCCGGTAGCAAGAGGCCCCACCGCCGCTCCTCCTCCCTCCAGTCCCCAAAACCCAGCTTTCGGGGCGCCCCTTATCCCCTCTCGACCTGGACCCCCACCAGTCAACACCTACAGTGCAGCGGACCCTGTCGCCAATGTCCCCCTGATCCCATCTCGCCCAGCCAGGGTACCCCCAGCACTGCCCCCCGGCATACCCAGGTAAGAGCTCTGCTCCTGTGCAGGCGAGTGTGCACACCCCACTTACCTCTGGAGGAATGGAGGCTGGAACTGCTAGCACGGTCTATTGGGTCACAATAGGTCCCTTTTATTGGTAATGATTCATTCAGAGGGGTGGTGGTAGTAGTTGTGGTGCTGGTAGTGGTAGTAGTGGGGGTGTTAGTGGATGTGGTGGGGGGTTTGGTGGTTGTGGTGGTGGTAGTGGGTGTGGTGTTAGTGGTTGTGGTGGTTTTGGTGGCGGTAGTAGTAGTGGTTGTGATGGTAGTGGTTGTAGTGGTAGTGATGGTTGGGTGGTGATGGTAGTGGTTGTGGTGGTAGTGGTAGTAGTGGTTGTGGTGGTTGTGATGGGGGTGGTTGTGGTGGTAGTAGTTGTGGTGGGGGGGGGTTGTTGGTTGTGGTGGTAGTAGTGGTTGTGGTGGTTGTGATGGTGGTGGTAGTAGTTGTGGTGGGGGGGGGGGGGTATAGTGGTGGTGGTAGTGATGGTGGTGGTTGTGGTAGTGATGGTAGTGGTTGTGGTAGTGATGGTGGTAGTGGTAGTGTTTTTATTGGTTGTGGTAGTGATGGTGGTAGTGGTTGTGGTAGTGATGGTTGGGGTTGTGGTTGTGGTGGTAGTAGTAGTGGTAGTGATGGTGTTGGTGGTGGGGGTTTGGTGATGGTTGTGTTGGTAGCGGTTGTGGTGGTAGTGATGGTGGTGAGGGGTTTGGTGGTAGTGATGGTGGTAGTTGTGGGAGGTTTGGTGTATCGTGGCTTGTGGGAATGATACATATGTTTTTCTCTTCTCTCCTCCCTCCCCCTCTCTCCCCCTCTCTCCTGCCTTCCTTCCTCCTGCACTCCTCTCACTCCCTCCCTCTCCCTCCACCTTCCCTCCATCTCTTCCTCCTTCACCCTATCCATCCCTCCCTCCTTCCCCATCCCACCTTCCCTCTCTCTCCATCCCTCTCCGCTTCCCTCCCCTCCTCTGTCCTCCTCTATAACAGAAGACCCCCAGCGGCCCCAGGCCGTCCCACCATCATACGCCCTTCAGAGCCTTCACTGCTGGACTAGACAGACAGACAGACAGAGACAGACAGAGACAGACAGACAGACAGACAGACAGACAGACAGACAGAGACAGACAGACAGACAGACAGACAGACAGACAGACAGACAGACAGACAGACAGACAGACAGACAGACAGACAGACAGACAGACAGACAGAGACAGACAGACAGACAGAGACAGACAGACAGAGACAGACAGACAGAGACAGACAGACAGAGACAGACAGACAGAGACAGACAGACAGAGACAGACAGACAGAGACAGACACAGACAGACACAGACAGACACAGACAGACACAGACAGACACAGACAGACAGACAGACACAGAGACAGAGACAGAGACAGACAGACACAGAGACAGAGACAGAGACAGACAGACACAGACAGAGACAGACAGAGACAGACAGAGACAGACAGAGACAGACAGACAGACAGAGACAGACAGACAGACAGAGACAGACAGACAGACAGACAGACAGAGACAGACAGACAGACAGACAGACAGACAGACAGACAGCGACAGACAGACAGACACAGAGACAGAGACAGAGACAGACAGACAGACACAGAGACAGAGACAGAGACAGACAGACAGACAAAATGAACAATTACCACTCCTAATGTCCTTTGACTACAAAGAAACACTTTGCGTAACGTTGATGTTTTATTCCCTAACATGATTCAAGACTGTCTTTCATGTATTCTCTCTCAATATTCATATTGTCCTATTATTGTTATTTCATGTATTATTTACATTATTATTTACTCTTATTTACTATTTTTCATTTAAGCAACACTATGTACTTTTGATCACATTGTTTTTTTTTTAGCTGTTTAATACCTTCAATTTTTTTAAAGGATTGAGAGAGAGAGAAAAAATGAAACCTACAGTTCAAACCAGGGGATCAGACAGAATTTCAAATCAAACAGGTTTTTGTGAATACCTAGAATACTTCTTCACATGGAAGCACTTATTCAAATCTTCTTTTTTTTATAACAAATACACTCCATAATTAATAACAAAATACTTATTTCTTTATACTGTTTTAAATGTTTCTATCCTTACTGGATTATATGTACAGTTGTATTTTTAGATCTAATCTTCAATATGCACTTCGATATCTATGCAGGAGTATTATAGTAAGTCTTTTCTAGCTCGCAGCTTTTTTGAAATTCATTTTGATGAAATGCTAATTATGCTATAAAATGACTTGATTTCAATGGAAACTAGTTAGCTACAACTGCCCTCACAGTTCACTCAAAGAACAGTGGTAACCGGTCAGGGTTGGTGTCCATTCCGTTTCAATTTCAGTAAATTCAGAAAGTTCCAATCCTCTTCAATGCTCTTTAATGAGGAACATTTGGAATTGGAATTTGGTTTTCTCTCTGAATTGACTGGAATTGACATGGAATTGGCACCAACCCTGTAGTCAATATAGATACCTGGTGTCTCGTCAGTTATCGATGTTCAAAGGACCAAATTAGTAGTAGATAGTTGTTAGATAAGGGCCAGGATTCAATCAAAGATGCTTTGTCGATGAGCTCACTGCACTTGACTTTTAAAAGGTCATTTATGACATCCGCAGTGTTTACCACAAATGCAATCTCTGCAAACATCTAGGAAATTCCCTTTAAAATGATCATTGTAGAGAGTGTTGTTTGCTTATCGCTTCTTTAATTAAATCCCGGCTTTTAGCCCAGTCTATTGTAAATGGTAGCTTGCTGTCAATCTTGCCTCTGCTTCCTGAATAGACCAATCAAAATAGACCTGCTTCCTGAATGGACCAATCAAAATGGACCAATCAAAATAGACCTGCTTCATGAATGGACCAATCAAAATGGACCTGCTTCCTGAATGGACCAATCAGAAACCAGACAGAGGGGGTAGTGCACCACAAAGGGAATAGGATGCCGTTTCAGACTCTTTGTATTGTTTTTTTTTAAAACGACTTTTTCTATTTTTCTAAGTGCCTCTTACCTGTGGCTTTCCTATTGAATGAACAGATGAATGACATGATACATTAACAAAGGAATGAATCACTGGGTGAACAAGGGATGGTAGAATAGAACAGTATTGTGAAGAAGTATGTATAAAGATGTGATACGGAATAATAAAGAGATAAAGGGACTGAGGTGTGGTGTGGTGGCTGGTCTTTTTGTCCAAGTATTTTTGTTCCTGTTCATCCCCCTCTCTTCTTTCTCCTCTCTATCTCTATTTATCCCCTCATCTCTCTCTCCTCTCTCGCTTTCTCTCTCCTCATCTCTCTTTCTCTCCCTTCATCTCTCTCTATCACTCAATGAATGCAATCTCTGTAAATGACCTTCCCACTGCTCTATAACACTCCTTGGACTGAATCGTGTCCCGAGTACGGAGCAGCACCTAACAATGAATACTGATGAATACTGATGATGCCTTCTTGGTAATACCCTGTTAAAGTGACATCATCCTACGTCTAACTTCAGGGTCATGTCCCCTAATCTTTTGTTATGGGCTAGATAATTATATCATCCAATTCGTGAAAACTTGGTTATTTTGATTTTAAATATCTAATTATATTCGTGTTTGTCAATTAATTTACTTCTGCCAGATGCCTTTTGAGGTTTTGGCTGAATACCATTGCTTTACGTTTTTGCCCGTTGGATATCTTTCAAAAAGTCTACAAAAGTTTTTTTTTTTTTAAATACAAGGCCACTTCATGGAAACTTACGTGTCACTTTCTTAGGCTAATGCCACGTTCAAAACAAATAGGAACTCAAAATAAAACGAGCTCCGACTGGGAAAAATATTTTTGAACGGTCATGGAACTCTGAATTCCAGGTGGGAAACATCTTTCTAGAGCTGTGACTTTACCACCTGAAGAACACTGACGTCGTGATCTGACCTCGTTCCAGAGTTCCCCGTTATCTTGAAAGCACCGTATGCAACGGTCTCTGTGTTAAAATAGTATATATGTCGATGAATTCACTTCTGCCAGATGCATGTTTTTGAAGACCTTTGCGTTACGTTTTTTTGTCACTTGTGCTTCCATAGGCTATACAGCAGTCTGTGTGTCTGTCACTTGTGCTTCCATAGGCTATACAGCAGTCTGTGTGTCTGTCACTTGTGCTTCCATAGGCTATACAGCAGTCTGTGTGTCTGTCACTTGTGCTTCCATAGGCTATACAGCAGTCTGTGTGTTTGTCTGTAAGGGGCAACAGCAGTCCAATCAGGACCATATTCATCCTGGACCGTACCACAAACTGTCTCAGAGTAGGAGTTCTGATCTAGAATCAGTTTTGCCTGTTAGGTCATAATGAATCAGATTATAGGGATAGATCCTGGATCAGCACTCCTACTCTGAGGTGTTTTGTGGATACGACTCCAGGTCATGGTCCTACACAATAAAATAACAACTACACCGTTACTCAAATCAAATGTTCTGTCTTTTATTGTGTAAACAGAACACAGGTATTAAAATAACTGGCTGCCATGGCGACATGGTGAAGAATGATCAAAGTACTACTCCTTTCTTAGTTACAATCACAACCTTAACAATTACACACAATTCTCCACTCAATGATGGAACTCTGGAGGGAGTTTCCACCATTGTTAAATCCATGACTGGAAGTGTGCAAGGCAAGTCCATACTTGGGGAAAAGGGTAGAGGATTGTGATATAACACACACACGTGCGTGCGTGTGCGTGCGTGCGTGCAGTGATTAAAACAAAAAACATGATCAGGAAAATAGGAGCCGAGGCTACATACAACAGAGTAAAGCAGAACATTCATACGTTGTGTTTCATCACAGTTAAAACCGGAGAGCAACATCTAAAGTCCACAACACATACTATATAATATAGGGGTGGGTGAGAGAGGGAGGGTGTGAGAGAGAGGGAGGGTGAGAGAGAGAGGGAGGGTGAGAGAGAGAGGGAGGGTGAGAGAGAGGGGGTGAGAGAGAGGGGGTGAGAGAGGGAGGGTGAGAGAGGGGGTGAGAGAGAGGGAGGGTGAGAGAGAGAGGGAGGGTGAGAGAGAGGGGGTGAGAGAGAGGGGGTGAGAGAGGGAGGGTGAGAGAGAGGGGGTGAGAGAGAGATTGTGGCCATAGAGTGAGTCTTGTGATACTATAGTAAAGTACAGGTCACATGAAGGTGTAGTTGCTGACTTCACAGAGACTCTGTGCTACTGAGAAGAGTAAACTTCTACTACCAGAAAGGTACAGATCTTCCCTCAATAGTTACATGATATAAATATCATAGATTATATATAACATGTAGATATAAATATCATAGATTATATATAACATGTAGATATAAATATCATAGATTATATATAACATGTAGATATAAATATCATAGATTATATATAACATGTAGATATAAATATCATAGATTATATATAACATGTAGATATAAATATCATAGATTATATATAACATGTAGATATAAATATCATAGATTATATATAACATGTAGATATAAATATCATAGATTATATATAACATGTAGATATAAATATCATAGATTATATATAACATGTAGATATAAATATCATAGATTATATATAACATGTAGATATAAATATCATAGATTATATATAACATGTAGATATAAATATCATAGATTATATATAACATATAGATATAAATATCATAGATGATATATAACATTGTGAGATTAGTTTAGGACACATTTGGCATGAATTCTGTGGAATCAAAAATGTAAAAGTGTTTTCATGCGTTCACTCATGTTCCATAGATTGAGACTATAGAGACAAAAAGATGGAGAACATGTGTTCCAAAAGGAAGAGAGGAGAAGAGAAGAGAAGAGAAGAGAAAAGAGACGAGACGAGACGAGACGAGACGAGACGAGACGAGACGAGACGAGGACACTGAAGGAAGGAGTCAATGTCAACAGTGTCAAGTCCTGTGACCAAAGGTGAGACCGATTTCCCTGAAATGCTTAATGTCTGAGTTCTCTCCATGTTGTAGTACCAGGAAGAGGACAAAGGGGGCGGTGTAACCAGTGTTGCCTCTAACTCTCTGTCTGTGTGAACAGCTCAGCCTCCAGTCACCAGTCTACAGTCACAGCTCAGGAATGAAGCATTATAAAGGCCCCAGTGATCAACAACTACATAGTAAGAAACATCAACATCACTGTGGAGAATCAGACCAAAGGTGAAACATTCATTATTGACATAGCTTATTCACAGAGCCTGTTTCAGGCATAAGCGGTCGTGGCCGGGGGCCCCCAACCCATGGGATCTTTAATGACCACAGAGAGTTAGGACACCTGTTTAACATCCCGTCTGTAAGACAGCACTCTATATCGGGCAATGTCTGTGTTCTGTGGTCTGTCCCCAAACAATTCGAGCTTCTACTTTTAAAAATCCACCTTTCCAGAAACAAGTCTCTCACCGTTGCCGCTTGTTATAGACCCCCTTTAGCCCCCAGCTGTGCCCTGGACACCATATGTGAATTGATTGCCCCCATCTGTCTTCAGAGTTCGTACTGTTAGGTGATATAAACTGGGACCTGCTTATCACCCCAGCCGTCCTACAATCTAAGCTAGATGCCCTCAAACTCACACAAATTATCAAGAAACCTACCAGGTACAACCCTAAATCCGTAACCATGGACACCCTCTTAGATATCCCCCTGACCAACTTGCCATCTAAATACATGCCTGCTGTCTTCAACCAGGATCTCAGCGATCACTGCCTCATTGCCTGCGTCAAACGACCACCCCTCATCACTGTTAAACGCTCCCTAAAACACTGCAGCAAGCAGGCCTTTCTAATCGACCTGGCCCCGGTATCCTGGAAGGATATTGACCTCATTCTGTCAGTAGAGGATGCCTGGTTAATCTTCAAAGGTGCTTTCCTCTCCATCTTAAATAAGCATGCCCCATTCAAAAAATGTAGAACTAAGAACAGATATAGCCCTTGGTTCACCCCAAACTTGACTGCCCTTGACCAGCACAAAAACATCCTGTGGCGTTCTGCATTAGCATCGAATAGCCCCCGCGATATGCAACTTTCAGGGAAGTCAGGAACCAATATACTCAGTCAGTTAGGAAAGCAAAGGCTAGCATTTTCAAACAGAAATTTGCTTCATCCCCCTCTCTTCAGCCTGCTGCCTGGCCTGCACCCTATTTCATTGTGGAGCTAGAGGAGTTAGAGCCCTGTCTATGTTGGTAGATAGGGCTCTAACTCCTCTAGCTCCACAATGAAATAGGGTGCAGGCCAGGCAGCAGGCTGTTAGCCAACCTGCCAGCTTAGTGGAGTCTGCCACTAGCATAGTCAGTGTAGTCAGCTCAGCTATCCCCATTGAGACTGTGTCTGTGCCTCGACCTAGGTTGGGCAAAACTAAACATGGCGGTGTTCGCCTTAGCAATCTCACTAGGATAAAGACCTCCTCCATTCCTGCCATTATTGAAAGAGATCGTGATACCTCACATCTCAAAATAGGGCTACTTAATGTTAGATCCCTCACTTCGGGCAGTTATAGTCAATGAACTAATCACCGATCATAATCTTGATGTGATTGGCCTGACTGAAACATGGCTTAAGCCTGATGAATTTACCGTGTTAAATGAGGCCTCACCTCCTGGTTACACTAGTCAGTCTTATGTTGCAAAATTTGAAATTGTGGTTTTTAAATTGGATAAAAGTAAAGACTCAGAGCTAGAAAATGGTATATCATACATTACAGTTGAGGAACAATGGGAAAGTAATTCTGCTTTGAAAGTTGATAAAGTTGTTGGCTGAAGGGAGATTCCACCATTGTTAAATACACATGAAAAAGGATTCACGTAGCTGATTGAAGCTGCTAAAACTGGATAAACCAGTCCAGCCAGACATGGGGGAGGAGTTATAGAAGTGATACACCATTTTCATACCACAGCATCCAGTCGACAGACGGAGAGGAACAGAGACGAAGTAAAGAAGTGTATACTTGGTAAGAATTTGTTTGACTTGACTTCCTTGATAAATGATTTACTATATTTTCTATATTAACACTATATTACTAGGTAGTTGATGTTTTTTGAGCCTATGAGCCTATATTCTCTAAATGGTTCAGTATAAACTAGATTTTGTCTAAATCCACTGCATATGTGACAAACCGGCTACATTCAGTCTTATGGAATTGTGTTTTTTTTTATTATTTTTTTTTTACATTGGATAAAGGTAAAGACTCAGAGCTAGAAAATGGTATATCATACATTACAACTGAGGAACAATGGGAAAGTAATTCTGCTTTTTATTTATTTTATTTTATTTCACCTTTATTTAACCAGGTAGGCAAATTGAGAACACGTTCTCATTTACAATTGCGACCTGGCCAAGATAAAGCAAAGCAGTTCGACACATACAACAACACATAGTTGCACATGGAGTAAAACAAACATACAGTCAATAATACAGTGAAAAATAAGTCTATATACAATGTGAGCAAGTGAGGTGAGATAAGGGAGGTGAAGGCAAATAAAATATATATATAAATAAAAATATAAAAAAGGCCATGGTGGCGAAGTAAATACAATATAGCAAGTAAAAAAAACACTGGAATGGTTGGTTTGCAGTGGAAGAAGGTGCAAAGTAGAGATAGAAATAATGGGGTGCAAAGGAGCAAAATAAATAAATACAGTAGGTAAAGAGGTAGTTGTTTGGGCTAAATTATAGATGGGCTATGTACAGGTGCAGTAATCTATGAGCTGCTCTGACAGCTGGTGCTTAAAGCTAGTGAGGGAGATAAGTGTTTCCCGTTTCAGAGATTTTTGTAGTTCGTTCCAGTCATTGGCAGCAGAGAACTGGAAGGAGAGGCGGCCAAAGGAAGAATTGGTTTTGGGGGTGACCAGAGAGATTGTCACGTTCCTGACCTGTTGTCTGTTATTTTTGTATGTGTTTAGTTGGTCAGGGCGTGAGTTGGGGTGGGCATTCTATGTTTTGTGTTTCTATGTTTAGGCCATTGGTAATTAGCCTTATATGGTTCTCAATCAGAGACAGGTGTTTGTCGTTTCCTCTGATTGGGAACCATATAAAGGTAGGGTGTTCACACTGTTTGTTTGTTTGTGGGTGGTTGTCTTCGGTGTCTGTATTGAATGTTCGTACCACACGGGACTGTAGCGTTTTGTTTGTAGTCATTACCTGTTCGTGCGTTCTTCGTGTTATATGTAAGTACTCCATTTCAGGTCTGTCTTCGTTCGTTTTGTTATTTTGTAATTATTCCAAGTGTTGATTCGTGTTCGTCTTCGTGGTTGAATAAATTCATTATGTTCTCAAAACCCGCTGCATTTTGGTCGGATCCCTACTCCTCCTCTTCGGACGAAGAGGAGGAGAACAAGCGTTTCAGAGATATACCTGCTGGAGCGCGTGCTACAGGTAGGTGCTGCTATGGTGACCAGCGAGCTGAGATAAGGGGGGGACTTTACCTAGCAGGGTTTTGTAGATGACCTGGAGCCAGTGGGTTTGGCGACTAGTATGAAGCGAGGGCCAGCCAACGAGAGCGTACAGGTCGCAGTGGTGGGTAGTATATGGGGCTTTGGTGACAAAACGGATGGCACTGTGATAGACTGCATCCAATTTATTGAGTAGGGTTTTGGAGGCTATTTTGTAAATGACATCACCGAAGTCGAGGATTGGTAGGATGGTCAGTTTTACAAGGGTATGTTTGGCAGCATGAGTGAAGGATGCTTTGTTGCGGAATAGGAAGCCAATTCTAGATTTAACTTTGGATTGGAGATGTTTGATGTGAGTCTGGAAGGAGAGTTTACAGTCTAACCAGACACCTAGGTATTTGTAGTTGTCCACATATTCTAAGTCAGAGCCGTCCAGAGTAGTGATGTTGGACAGGAGGGCAGGTGCAGGCATCGATCGGTTGAAGAGCATGCATTTAGTTTTATTTGTATTTAAGAGCAATTGGAGGCCACGGAAGGAGAGTTGTATGGCATTGAAGCTCGCCTGGAGGGTTGTTAACACAGTGTCAAAAGAAGGGCCAGAAGTATACAGAATAGTGTCGTCTGCGTAGAGGTGGATCAGAGACTCACCAGCAGCAAGAGCGACATCATTGATGTATACAGAGAAGAGTCGGTCCAAGAATTGAACCCTGTGGCACCCCCATAGAGACTGCCAGAGGTCCGGACAACAGACCCTCCGATTTGACACACTGAACTCGATCAGAGAAGTAGTTGGTGAACCAGGCGAGGCAATCATTAAAGAAACCAAGGCTGTCGAGTCTGCCGATGAGGATGTGGTGATTGACAGAGTCAAAAGCCTTGGCCAGGTCAATGAATATGGCTGCACAGTACTGTTTCCTATCGATGGCGGTTAAGATATCGTTTATGACCTTGAGCGTGGCTGAGGTGCACCCATGACCAGCTCTGAAACCAGATTGCATAGCGGAGAAGTTATGGTGGGATTCGAAATGGTCGGTAATCTGTTTGTTGACTTGGCTTTCGAAGACCTTAGAAAGGCAGGGTAGGATAGATATAGGTCTGTAGCTATTTGGGTCAAGAGTGTCCCCCCCTTTGAAGAGGGGGATAACCGCAGCTGCTTTCCAATCTTTGGGAATCTCAGACGACACGAAAGAGAGGTTGAAAAGGCTGGTAATAGGGGTGGCAACAATTTCAGCAGATAGTTTTAGAAAGAAAGGGTCCAGATTATCTAGCCCGGCTGATTTGTAAGGGTCCAGATTTTGCAGCTCTTTCAGAACATCAGCTGACTGTATTTGGGAGAAAGAGAAATGGGGAAGACGTGGGCGAGTAGCAGAGGGGAGGGCAGTGCTGTTGACCGGGGTAGGGGTAGCCAGGTGGAAAGCATGGCCAGCCGTAGAAAAATGCTTATTGAAATTCTCAATTATAGTGGATTTGTCGGTGGTGACAGAGTTTCCTATCTTCAGTGCAGTTGGAAGCTGGGTGGAGGTGTTCTTATTCTCCATGGACTTTACAGTGTCCCAGAACTTTTTTGAGTTTGTGTTGCAGGAAGCAAATTTCTGCTTGAAAAAGCTAGCCTTGTCTTTTCTAACTGCCTGTGTATATTGGTTTCTAGCTTCCCTGAAAAGTTGCATATCACGGGGGCTGTTCGATGCTAATGCAGAACGCCATAGGATGTTTTTCTGTTGGTTAAGGGCAGTCAGGTCAGGAGAGAACCAATGGCTATATCTGTTCCTGGTTCTAAATTTCTTGAATGGGGCATGCTTATTCAAGATGGTGAGGAAGGCATTTTTTTTAAATATCCAGGCATCCTCTACTGACGGGATGAGATCAATATCCTTCCAGGATACCTCGGCCTGGTCGATTAGAAAGGCCTGCTCGCTGAAGTGTTTCTGGGAGCGTTTGACAGTGATGAGTGGAGGTCGTTTGACCGCTGACCCATTACGGATGCAGGCAATGAGGCAGTGATCGCTGAGATCTTGGTTGAAAACAGCAGAGGTGTATTTGGAGGGCAAGTTGGTTAGGATGCTATCTATGAGGGTACCCGTGTTTACGGAATTGGGGTGGTACCTGGTAGGTTCATTGATAATTTGTGTGAGATTGAGGGCATCAAGCTTAGATTGTAGGATGTTTTGAAAGTTGATAGACTTGTAACCTCACTTTTGAGAAAATGGCCTTGGAATGTTCTGGTTCCTACTGGAGAGCTCTTCTTTGTCTACACCCATTCAACATCGTTCACACCCTCTTAAGCTTTAGCCCCACCCATCTCTTTAAGGGTTGATCCTAGCGTTCTGTCCTAACAGCAGTCAAGCACCCAAGCTAACTGGCTAACGTTGGCTAGCTTGCTAGCTACTTCCAGTCACAAATGAGAGAACAGCTCACTCTGACCAGTTTACTCCCCCTAGCAGAGCTGGTTAGGCTGTTTTCATGTTATTCAGAGCGTTGGTGACTGTGCTGCTGGCAACAATTTACGCTTTTTGCCAACGTTTACAGACACCGGCCATGTTCAATGGGTGTTGAGCAATCATACATTCCTCAGTTATTGTGCGCTCTGGCACACTCAGTTGAGAGCGCTCTGAAATCGGAGAAGATAGCCAGAGCGAATTTCAGTAGTGTAAAGTACTTAATAAGTAAACATATTTTAAAGTACTACATAAGTAGTTTTTTAGGGTATCTGTACTTTACTGTTTATATTTTTGACAACTTTTACTTTTACTTCACTACATTCCAAAATAAAATAATGTACTTTTTACTCCATACATTTTCCCTGACATCCAAAAGTACTCATTACATTCTGACAGGAAAATGGTCCAATTCATACACTTATCAAGAGAACATCCCTGGTCATCCCTACTACTTTATCTGGCAGATTCATTAAACACATGCTTCATTTGTAAATTATGTCTGAGTCTTGGAGTGTGCCCCTGGCTATCCGTAAATAAAAATAAAACAAGAAAATGGTATCGTATGTTTTACTTAATATAAGGAATTTGAAATTGTTTATACTTTTACTTTTGATACTTAAGTACATTTTAGCAATTATGTTTACTGTTGATACTTCAGTATATTTAAAACCAAATACTTTAAGACTTTTACTCAAGTAATATTTTACTGTTTTGAGCAGTAAAATATTTCACCTGTTTGAGCCCCACATTTGTAGCTAAAAAAATAAATGTATTTTTTTTTGGGGGGGGGGGGTGCTTGCCTGTTTTGCATGTTATTTTTGGCATTAATACGTGTCAAATGTCAGGACAAACGAAAATACAATAAAAACAACACTGCAACTCAATCAGGTGTGAGAACATGAATTATCCAGTAGCAGCTCACTTTGTTGAAGCCAGCCATCCCATCTACTCCCTCAAATACAAAGGTACTGAGCATGTTGCTCTACCAAGGAAAGGAGGTAACATCGAGATCCTACTACTACAAAGGGAGGCTTACTGGATTTCCAATCTAAAAACATTGACCCCTAGTGGTCGGAATATTGACTTTGATCTCAGACCCTTCTAAGGAACAATTCTCTCTTTCATGAACAAGTCTTAGAAATGGAATTCTACAGCTTATCAGCGTACACCCAATATGTTGATGACACTTATTATGCATTATGGCTGAACCAAAAGATTACATGTAACAAAACACTTTATAAAATAGGAAACAATTAAATATATGTAAAATTGAATCAAACAATAATGTATGTTTATGCTTATGTTATGTACAGTATTTAATTATGTTTCGATATGATAACCATAGACTAATATATTCAATATGCTATTGTTTTTAAACAATTTCACTCAATTCATTCTAATTAACTTAATAATTATGACACACCCCTTACTATTGTCATTTGTTGCACTAATTGTCCACATAACCTGGTTCAAGCATTCATTACATTACCCTGAAGAAGGCTAGCTAAACAATGAAACATAATCCCAACTCATGACGTTACTACCCTGTATAAATCTGTGATGATGGTGATGACGGTAGAGACAGTAGCCAGGTTTCACATTTCAAATCGAATGTTTGACATGAATTTGTTTTTATGGTCCTCTTAACTAGAGGACCATAAACTTCATGTCAAACATTCGATTTGAAATGTAAAACCTGGCGACTGTCTCTACCGTCATCACTGCAGTACAGCGAGGACTAAGAACAGATTTTTGGTTAATAAAATAAAATTTGATTTGAATGGTTCCCACGACAAATTTCAGGCAATGCATGTACAGTTGAAGTCGGAAGTTTACATACACCTTAGCCAAATATATTTAAACTCAGTTTTTCACAATTTCTGACATTTAATCCTAATAAAAAAAACCTGTCTTAGGTCAGTTAGAATCACCACTTTATTTTAAGAATGTGAAATGTCAGAATAATAGTAGAGAATGATTTATGTCAGCTTTTATTTCTTTCATCACATTCCCAGTGAGTCAGAAGTTTACATACACTCAATTAGTATTTGGTAGCATTGCTTTTAAATTGTTTAACTTGGGTCAAATGTTGCGGGTAGCCTTCCACAAGCTTCCCACAATATGTTGGGTGAATTTTGGCCTGTTCCTCCTGACAGAGCTGGTGTAACTGAGTCAGGTTTGTAGGCCTCCTTGCTCACATACGCTTTTTCAGTTCTTTTTTTTTCTCCAGTTCTTTTTCAGTTCAGTTTTTTCAGGCCCAGTTGGCCCGAAGGTTATCTTAAGAGCGGGTGAGGTGGCGATGATGGGACTGGAGGTTGGCATCCTCTCTCACATCAAAACATACCTGCAGATGAGAAACAGATGGAGAGAGAGATAGCCTTGTTTTTTTTTATCCTAACAGTCATCATAGTCATCAGAAGGTGAAATGCAAAACTGACCCTGGATCATGAACTCTGGGACTACTACATCTGTATTTCATTGTAAAGCATCTCTTTAATAATACTTCCTGTTGACCCGACCAAGTGACCTCTCACCTCTGATCATGCTGTAACCTCTATGTAGCCAGTTCAGATGCGGGAGTGGTTCACCAACACAGCTGATATAACCTACAGCAGGTATTCCCAAACTGAG
This sequence comes from Salvelinus fontinalis, assembly GCF_029448725.1. NCBI lineage: Eukaryota > Metazoa > Chordata > Actinopteri > Salmoniformes > Salmonidae > Salvelinus > Salvelinus fontinalis. The sequence continues at coordinate 22,584 of NW_026600680.1, read as the reverse complement.
GTACACCGAAGAGTACGCCAAATAAAAATGTGATTCACATTTAAAAAATAAAATAATAATGATAAATACACTGCTCAAAAAAATAAAGGGAACACTTAAACAACACAATGTAACTCCAAGTCTATCACACTTCTGTGAAATCAAACTGTCCACTTAGGAAGCAACACTGATTGACAATACATTTCACATGCTGTTGTGCAAATGGAATAGACAAAAGGTGGAAATTATAGGCAATTAGCAAGACACCCCCAATAAAGGAGTGATTCTGCAGGTGGTGACCACAGACCACTTCTCAGTTCCTATGCTTCCTGGCTGATGTTTTGGTCACTTTTGAATGCTGGTGGTGCTCTCACTCTAGTGGTAGCATGAGACGGAGTCTACAACCCACACAAGTGGCTCAGGTAGTGCAGCTCATCCAGGATGGCACATCAATGCGAGCTGTGGCAAGAAGGTTTGCTGTGTCTGTCAGTGTAGTGTCCAGAGCATGGAGGCGCTACCAGGAGACAGGCCAGTACATCAGGAGACATGGAGGAGGCCGTAGGAGTGCAACAACCCAGCAGCAGGACCGCTACCTCCGCCTTTGTGCAAGGAGGAGCACTGCCAGAGCCCTGCAAAATGACCTCCAGCAGGCCACAAATGTGCAGAGTTCCTCTGTCCATTGCCTGTGTTCTTTTACCCATCTTAATCTTTTATTTTTCTTGGCCAGTCTGATATATGGCCATCTTCACATTTTCAAACAGTACATTTATATTTTCCAACTGGGCTATACATTTGGGTGAGTTATTTTTCTCGCCTGAGTATCCTCGTTTCACTGCCAAAAATCAAATTAAACCATCTAGTTTGCAGCGAAATAACACTACAATGTAAAATACAGGTAGTCTAGTTAAATAATTAACATCCAATCACATTAACCGTTACTTTCTCGCGGGAAACCTTCACTCTTGCGCAGACATTTAGAAACGAAACATCCCATTTTGAAAATTAAGCCACGGGAGTTTTTGGAGCGAGAATAAAGACGCCTTTCGAGTAGTAAGACATGTATAAAAGCAACAGATACCATTAATACGGAGCTAGAAGCGTCTTATATGTTGAGCTACCGAGTGGCTAGGACAGGCAAGCCCCATACTATCATGGAGAACTTAATTCTTCCTGCTGCCGCAGATATGGCTGGGACAATGCGGGTCAATTAAGGAAGACATCCTCTTCTGCAAACCACTTGAAACCAGGACATGAGAGGATATTTTTAAAGTTGGTAGCTGGTGATTTTTAATTAACTTAGCTAGCTAGCTATACAGTATATAAATATGGCTAGATAGCTAGATAGCTACGTTAGCATCTCATTAGTATGTACTGTAGCTAGTTAGCTAATATAACATCGTTATAACATCGTGTAGATCTTACAGTGAAATGCTGAATACAACAGGTGTAGACCTTACAGTGAAATGCTGAATACACCAGGTGTAGACCTTACCGTGAAATGCTGAATACACCAGGTATAGATCTTACCGTGAAATGCTGAATACACCAGGTGTAGATCTTACCGTGACATGCTGAATACAACAGGTGTAGATCTTACCGTGAAATGCTGAATACACCAGGTGTAGACCTTACAGTGAAATGCTTAATTACAGGCTCTAATCAATAGTGCAAAAAAGGTATTAGGTGAACAATAGGTAAGTAAATAAATAAAAAATAAGGCTATATACAGTAGCAAGGCTACATACAGGCACCGGTTAGTCAGGCTAATTGAGGTAGTATGTACATGTGGGTATGGTTAAAGTGACTATGCATATATGATAAACAGAGAGTAGCAGTAGCGTAAAAGAGGGGTTGGTGGGTGGTGGGTGGCGGGACACAATGCAGATAGCCCGGTTAGCCAATGTGCGGGGGCACTGGTTGGTTAGGCCAATTGAAGTAGTATGTACATATTTACCCATTTAATGCATTTCTATGGGCTATAGTAGTAAATGCCAAATTCAATATTTTGTTTCAGATACGTAGTCAGAAGGATATTGACGGCAGGAAGGATATTAAAGCAGCTCTGGGTGCAGAGAGGAAGTTCTTCCTGTCTCATCCAGGACACAGACACATTCAATCTGGAGTGCCAGATTGCACTCTGGACGTTGGTAAATTCAGAGCGTTTGGCTCTCGGAGCATTCAGCATACTGGACGCTCGATGAGTAGGGTTGATCCGAGCGTTCTGACCTCACAGTGGAAGTCAAGCACCCAAGCTAACTGGCTAATGTTGTTTAGGTTGGTATCTAGTCACTTTATCCCTACCTATGTGTACATATCTACCTCAATTACCTCGTACCTCTGCACATTGACTCAGTACTGGTATACAGTTGTATATAGCCAAGTTATCGTTACTCATTGTGTGTTTATTCCTCGTGTTATTATTTTTCAATTATTATTATTTATTTATTGTTGGGAAGGGCCCGTCAATAAGCATTTCACTGTCAGTCTACACCTGTTGTTTATGAAGCGTGTCACAAATAACATTTGATTTGATTTGACAGATACACGCTCAAACGTACACAGGTGCTATGCACACACACACTTTCTGTCTCTTGCTCTCTATCCCCCCCCCCCCCCCCCCCCCCCCCCCCCAGCAATTGGCCAACAACATCCAGGACACATTGCCAGGGTTACGTAGTAAGCTCCAGAGCCAGCTTCTATCTCTGGAGAAAGAGGTGGAGGAATACAAGAACTTAAGAACAACCCTTCATGTATACATATATACTGACTTCAGTAGGACCTTGGTCTTGCCATACTGCAGTCAGTATATATGTACACACACACACACACACACACACACACACACACACACACACACACACACACACACACACACACACACACACACACACAGAAAAGCATGCACGTGCACAGTCACAAGACTGCAGACCCCTGCTTCAGTCAGTATATAAACACACTCACAAGACTGCAGAGCCCTGCTTCAGTCAGTATATAAACACACTCACAAGACTGCAGAGCCCTGCTTCAGTCAGTATATAAACACACTCACAAGACTGCAGAGCCCTGCTTCAGTCAGTATATAAACACACTCACAAGACTGCAGAGCCCTGCTTCAGTCAGTATATAAACACACTCACAAGACTGCAGAGCCCTGCTTCAGTCAGTATATAAACACACTCACAAGACTGTGTAGGAGTAAATGAGATGTATAGGACAGCACATAGATGTATAAAATGGCTGAACATTAAAGATAGACCACACTAATGAAAGGGGGAGAACACATGGTCTGCTGACCTGACACTTAGGATAAAGAGACACATGGTCTGCTGACCTGACACTAATGATAAAGAGATTCATAGTCAGCTGCTTCTACACAGAGGTTTATAGGACAGAATCTGCTGATTCCAATAAAGGCAAACAAAACAAAGAGTACATTGAGACATTATGCTGACACACTAAAGATAGAGGGACCCATGGTCAGCTGCTTCTAAAAACATATAGGACAGAATCTGCTGATTCCAATAAAGGCAAGCTGAACAGGGAGTACATTGACACATTGATGAAGGGAAGTGACACGATTCTGCTGACACACTAGAAAGATGGAGGGTCCGGCCACCATTGTAGTCTAGCTGAGAACAGATATGGGTGTTATAGGGCATGAACCAGTAGGAAGCTTGAACTAAAAGATAATGATGGTGAAAGACTTAAGAAATGAAAGGTCATTTACATAAGGGATGGACATAGTGCTATGTGTGTATAAATATAGGAGCTAAGGCTCTGGGAAGGGGGTTCCGCGGTGTGTGTTCCGCGGGGTGTGTTCCGCGGGGACATGCCAGTTGGCTGTACAATTGTAATAAAGAGCATGTTTGAATTTACAAGTTCTGATAAGCGTTGTATTTGAAATGATTTTCCACGACATATTTGGCGAGCTTGCCAGGAGCTGATAGGGACTGGGACGTTCTTGGCTGATGATGGGTTCTTTGGACAATCTGACAAACAAGGGTGGCCGCCCAACTAGACGGTAAGCAAGTTCTTACAATAGTTGAAATGTTTGTGTAAGATTGCTTCAGAGATACTGTCTCAGCGAGAGGAGCGCCACGTAAGTCTCTCTTTCAAATTTCCTAAAATGAAACCAGTAAATACAAAAGAACTTTTAAATTCAATGAATTTGCATGTATGTGTAATTTGGGGAATTGTATTAAATAGAAATGTATGCGCATGTATAGAGACTGAGTGAATAGGTGCTGTGAACTTTGCTTGTGTTAGATGTAGAGTGGGCATGCATGCGCTCGCTCAGATCAGACCGTTCGAATGTGTAGCTTAAATGATGCGGTTGTTTGCGCATCTGGCTGAGATGGCTGGCTATAATGTGGGACAGCTCATACGGTAAAAACAGATAATGTAGGTAGAAAATCCTGTGATACCTCTTTAATAAAATTAGTAGAAGGAATGCTTGGACAGGTTACTTATGAATAACGGCTCTAAAGATAACAGAGAACTGCATGAATAAGTTGTTAGAAAGCCACGATACCGCTCGTTTAAAAAAGGAACATTTTTAAAGAGGTCTGCTTGGGTGGGATATTCCGTCGCGGCGAGGGTCTGTTGGTGATGTTTAGTAGTTAAATATCTTTCATGGTTACCGCCCCTGAACGGGGGACTGAACGGATGAATATTTAGAAGGCAGGAAAAACGTTAGCCCGATTGTGCGGCGTTCAACTGCAAAAGTAGCTTATAAATATTAGGTTGTAGGAAAACGTTAGCCCGATTGTGCGGCGTTCAACTGCAAAAGTAGCTTATAAATATTAGGTTGTAGAAAAAACGTTTGCCCGATTGTGCGGCGTTCAACTGCAAAAGTAGCTTATAAATATTAGGTTGTAGGAAAAACGTTTGCCCGATTGTGCGGCGTTCAACTGCAAAAGTAGTTTATACGGTCGAAACATAAATCAGTAGTTAAATAAATATTTCATGGTTAACGCTCTGAAAGGAGGACTGTACGGGTGAATATGTGGTGCAGGACGTTTGCCCGATTGTGCTGCGTTCAAATGCAAAAGAAATCCTGCGAATAAAAAACCGCTCTGTCTAGCTAACAGGGTTTTGTAATTCAGTAGGTCACGCCACAATACTACTCTAATAAAAGAAGAAAAGATCAGTATTGGGGGGTGGGTAGGATATGAAGACAAGCTGATCCGATTAGACAGTAGTCTCTCGTCATATCGTAGAAATCCTATTAGCCTAGGCTTATGTTGAACAAAGGGATTAAGTAAATAAAGAAAGAACTGAGTTGTTTTGAGGTAAAAACAAAGGGATTGAATGAACGGGTGAAAAATAAAAAGGATGAATGAAAATGTTGTAAGAAATGAGTGGATCTGTGTAAAAATGGAACATTAGGAAAGACAAGTTGTGTGTGTGTAGGCAGAACGTCCAGAAGAGGGAGCTCGCAGCCTTCCTGTGAATAGAGTAGAACGTTGAGGAAGGGTGCTGTTAACTGCTATTAGGCAGAGGGAACGAAATTAAGAAACATTGAAGTAAAATAAGTTGTAATCAAGGATAAAAACACTGATGTGATAAAGTAATAAGCGACCATAGTAGAATTACTAAAAAAGGTGTCAAAACAAAGAATAAATAAAAATACTTAAAAAGGCGTTAACCGAATAGTATAAATCCGGATAGAAAAGTGTGAAACAAAACAGAAAGTAGGAGCGCCAATGAACTGAAATTGTACTATAACGTTAAAACGAATCTAAGTTGGTTAAGATAAATAGTGGAATCCAGGACACATTAAGAATTTGCGTACGGTGAAACAAAGAAGGAGGAAAAAACAGGCCGTCAGACACTCTGTGTCTACAGAAGCTCGGTCTAAAAACTAGCCTGCAGGGTAGACAGCGGTGCAAAATCGAGTGGCCAGGATAAAAAGGAGAACAGGGGTGGCTTGACTCACTAGTAAATTGACCATAGGATCAACCAATAAGAATATGGAGAAGAGGTAAGAAAGTAGAGACAAAATAAATAAATAAAGGTAAAATGTTAAGACGTTAGATAGAGATCTTAACGGAGCGGGCAGTGGTCCCGTGTGGCTCAGTTGGTAGAGCATGGCGCTTGCAACGCCAGGGTTGAGGGTTCAATTCCCACGGGGGGACCAGGATGAATGTGTGTGGGCTTTCCAGTTTGTGGGTTGCTCTGGATGGGAGCGTCTGCTAAATGACTTAAATGTAAAGTAAATGTAATCTTAAAAATAGATTAGAACTGTAATAACAAACCAAACGAATAAAATGAATAAATAATTATATCTGTAAAGGGAAAAACACAGTGATATTTGAAGTACTGTACTAGGATAAGACATTAAGTCATCTGTAGTATTCAGAAAAAATGTCTGTACTATATAGAGTAGGCTTTGATAAGAGAAATTAAGTGATGTGACAAATGAATTATTAATTGGAAAGGAGATTAGCTCTACCTCGGAAAAATAGTAAATAAGAGGTGTATAATACATGGGAGTATTTAGGAAAATAAATAAATAAATAGTGGCATGAAAACAAAAGGATTGTTTCACCATAGCATTGAGGGATTTTTAAAAACAGCCATGGAGTCACTAAAAGACGCGCACATTAGTTCTACCGACTTCGGATTGAATATGAAAAAATGGATAATGGGGGACGCCATTACCCGGTAACATTCTATCTTCAGAAAATACATTACTATAAAAGACAAATGTGGTTCCACTCGTCCTCGCAGACGTGCGGGTGATTAGTAGAACTATTGACAATATCTAAAAACGAATAAGAAAATAGCTCCCTGTTTTGAATATGGTTATAGCGAATATGGGGAAAATTAGTGTAAGGTGACACTAGAACTTAGTGCGGTAGCAGGAAATGCCGATATACGAGAGTTTATTTCCTTGTCAAAATAACAAACAACTAATCGGTTTGAGGTTAGTGTGAATGGAATTTTTACTTGGCGGTGTATTGTCTCTGAGCGAACAATGAGTGGTTCATAGAGATTACAGTTTATATGTGGTCAAGAAGAAGTATTAGATCACGTTTTGACTTGACATATAGTAGAGTACAGATGGAATTTTAATTGTTAGACATTCTATACCGTCATTTTCTGAAAAATGTTAAGATGTTTATGGAATATAAACTATTTGCAGATTAAAAGCTGACGTTGTGAACTTAACGATATGTATACTTTCTTTTCAAAGAAAAAAAAAAAAAAAGGGGTTAATCTTCTCTGGTCAAAATATCATTGGAGACTGTATTACTGTGGAAAGCAGTTAGTTAAAGTCAGCTGCTATAAAAATATCTGTATAAGGCTACAACATTGGAGTTCTGGATAAGTGTGTCCAGTCCCTGTGTGCTATTGGCTATGGTTTACTAGTAAGTGCACCATGTACTGGGAATGAATATGCATTAATAGATTTATTGGAAGGGTTTTTTCCAATTCAGTTTCAAATTGGGTATGCAAAAGGTTGGAAATGTTTTTGAAAACTGTATTTAAGTTGTTCCTAAAGAAAGGGGGAGTGGAAACATGTTAATGGTGTCAAAATGCCCTGAATCCTAAGAATTTCCTGTGAAAGACTGATCACCTTTTACTAGAAATTGTTGGAACAGGTGGGATTTACTTATAAAATGTATAAAAGACACCAGACTCTATTCAAACTGTATAATTACTTTGAAAATCTATTATGTCCTTGGGAAAATTATGAAGAGTTGTACCCTTATATTGAATAAGTTATTCGAATAGGTTTATTTTTTATTTTTGTTTTTTGCTATAACATGTGTTCATAGGTCAAATTATCAATTCCTTGGGGTTATGGTCTTTGGGTAAATACACAAATGTGCTTTGTTCATTCTGCATATAAAAAGTGATGTAAGTTACTCCACAGGGTTTATTGGAGTGTGGGTTTCTGTGAGGGTTTTGTTGATAAATACATCATCTGTAATTCATCTGAGAGATCACCAGTAGAATAAGGGAGTTGTCATGAAAGGTGACGTCAGAATGCTTTAAGGCATGGGAGAGAATATCACCACAAGTGGGTGTGGAGCTCATACCCACTCTAATCGACTGAATAGTGAGGGACAACTGTGTCTGATGACCTGTGAACTGTATCAAATAATAGACATGTTGAAATGATATGGGCCAGGATGAATTATGAATTAAAGGAATTGGGGTACTGACCTTTTATTACCAGGCCACTCATGAGAGGAAAACTGAGACAAAAGGGCTATTGGGAAAATAGATAATACTGGTAATAAAAGTGTTTAGTATAAATGTTAATTATTAAAGGGATGATGTGTATTGTATTGATATGGTCAAGTTTGAGTTAAAGTACACACTAAGGATTGTTATCCTGAATATTGGGTTGGAAAATGTATTAAAAATAAAATAATAACTGTTTAGTTATTTAGATATAGCACTGTTTAAATTTAATAGGCCTAGGGCCGCTCTGGAAAATACTCCTGAGACAAGGAGGTTGACAACTTACAGAAGATTAGATAAGGTTTTTTGTTTATTTTGTTTTATAATGTCATTGGAATTGTAATGATAAATTGTATTGTTTAATGGAATAAAAAGGTATTCTGTTGTGCAATGATACCCAAGGATGAAGAAGAAAGAGACCACCAATAACATTGGCATAGAATGAAACGGATGGACGTTTTCCATTACATTACAAATAGTGGTAATATTGCAAATGTGCAATTATTATAATTTATTTTTTCTCTTTTTCTCGTTTGGTCAATTTATTTGTTTTGAGGAACATTAGGTTGTGAATATGTTCCTAAGGAGGGAATGATATCTATTTTAAATTGATTACAAAAGATTTGAGAATGTTTTAGTATGTATCAAAGAATGACTGTTATCGGTTTGAAAAACTGTGACTACATTGGGAATATGAAGGGACTTATAAATGAAGGTAATGGTAGTAAAGGGGTGTTATTTCTAGAAATATGTATAAAAATAGAGATAATTCACAGAAAAGGAAAGACAGCTGGCTGTGTAAAATATAGGGACAATTCTAAAAGTAAGTAGAACAATTCACATATCTAAAGATATGGTAAAAAGAATAAGTGGTGGCATTTTGAACATTAGAGCAAAAGTTTAAGAAACTTATGACATAGTTTTGTTAGGATTGGATATTAATCCAACTGGAAAACGCTTGAATGATTACATGTTATTTTACAGCAGTTGCTGTAGGGACAATCATTTGACTATCATTATGAATATTTCTGTGGCAGGAGGCCAGGTATTTGAGGCAGAATGGTTACATAGGGCTGTTATTAAAAATTAAGATTTAGTGATCTTGCTATAAGAAGGAAGTCTGTTGTCAGGGAATAACCCATGAGTTAGTGTGTATGTCCTCAGGAAAAAACAGCCAGAAATGGAAGGGCTTGGGCTGCATTCTGGAGATTGAGTGTACATCAAGATACACCAGGCTGGTGGTATACTTCTTACAACACTGCAGTGGTAAAATTCTTCATGTCTCTCTTTGGTGGGTGCATAAGTCTCATGAGAAGTGAGGTCCAGCTGAATAATGGGTGAGCTTGAAAACACCATGACAGAGGACGTGGAATCAGAGAGAGAGAGAGAGAGAGAGAGAGAGAGACTAGATTCCACTATAGACATACTGGGTTGAGTTTGGGGGCTACTTGTTTCATTTTTTAATGCATCATGTGAAAAAGAATAGATGATAGGATATTATACTCTAAACAAACATGTTAAAGGGATTGATATGAAAGCATAAACAGTGTTGAATTAATTCAAGAAGAGATAATGTTAATTGTAGGTTATGCACATGATTATCAGTTGAAATGGAGCAGATGGGAAACTAAGTAAAAATTGACATGATTTGGGAACACCTCTCAGAACCTGGGGCCGAAAGGGGAAGACTGGGTGGAAGCATGAGGAAGCTTTTTAGGGCTTTTATTTTTGTGGAGTCCAGCAGAAAAGTATCCTGGAGGCATAGAGTCAGGTAAAGAGAGAGTGGGAATTGTCATGGTCTCAGATTTCAGTTTGCATGAATATATTTATGCATAACACATAACATTGTCAATGCTGTTATGTTTTGTCTGTTGTTTTCCAAGTCTTATGTTTAGGAAAACAGAAGGAGAGGGGTTCGCCAGCTTCAGCTGGAATGTCAGTTTGTTGTGTGATGAGTGATGGAAGTAAGAGGATGTATGGTGCAATCATAGAACAGAGGCCATAAGTCTCTAAGTATGAATGCCTCACAGAAAGTAGGCAGAAACCTGAACCAGGACGAGAGGTTCTGCGTCTGATGATCCAAGGGGACCAGAAGGACCTCTCCCAGTGATACCAGGAGATCTAGTCCACGTTCAAGTGTTCCGGAGGAAGTGGGATCAACCGAGGAGAGAAGGACCCTAGGAGGTGGCCAAAGCAACAAGAACGGCCGTCCAAGTGAAAGGAAGCCAGACGTGGTACCATCTGAACCACTGCAGCTGAGTCCCAACAGAGAGAAGGATACAACCACATAGAGATGAGGACACAGAGGATGCTGATTCACCAGGAGGGAGCCCGGAGGGAGCAGGAGCAGCGGAAACGATTGAGACGCCAGGGAGGAGCCAAGAAAACAGCAAATGAAGTGAAAGTCAAAATACGACAAGTGCACTGACTAATGCACCCATAAGAGGAGGAGAGGCCTCACAAGGAACAGAATGAGAAGATCTTTTCTCTAAAAATTGAAACCTTCCAGATGGAAGTTAAGTCCGGCCTGAGGAGGGAGCCTCAGGTGAAGAAAGAGGAGGAAAAGTCCTGCAAGCTGAAGAAAATGGGGATTTCCTCACAATTGACTTTTAAACTTTTGAATGGTCTCCTTTACAGACAATTGATGTTAGAACAACAAAAGAATAATGACATTGACATAACAGAAGTAACAGTGAATGCTAGTATAGAAACAACAGACTAATGCATAATCAAGATGTATGGTGGAAGCAGGAAGAGAAGAAAGGAATCAGCCGAACAATCCAAAAAGACTGACAAGGTTTGAATCTCTGTTCCACCTCAATTTATAACAGAAGCAGGAGAACTGAAGTCTATCTCAATCATAAGGATCAAACCCTTACTGGAGATGGCCCTCTGTGGATGGACACATCACCAAACAAAGGGACAAGTCGTTTGGGACGCGAAAGGATGTGACCTGACATTAATCAAAGAGAAAGACGAGAGGGTGCTCATCATGAATCAGATTGAACCAGTTGAAGGTGAAGAATTAATAGTTGAAATAACAAGAACAACAGTGACCGAAGGGAGTAGCACCACGGTCATTAAGATTGATCCTACCCCTGCACATGAACAGGAAGAACCTGTGACAACAACAAGGGTGACGGCTGCTGTGACGACCACAGTAGCTTCCGCTAAGATGACATCGACCTCCCTTACCAAGCAGATCACTGTACCCACAAAGCATCCTGAGACATCAGAGTCAGGAGAGTTTTTTACTGACATTTGGAACTTTCTGATAAAAGTTAATGATCTACCTCAAGATAAGAACATTGTAAAAGCGACAGAATTAGATATATCAGAATCAGAACCACTCAAGGACACCACACGAGAAGACGTAGTGAAGAACGAGTGGTACAAATGGGCTAAGTATATGGCAAACAAACACAGAATGGACAATTGTATTTTGTGTAGAAAATCACATTTGTCTGATCTTTTAATAGTCTCTGAACTGTCATCATTTAAAAACTGTGTAAGTTGGAAAAATGACCATTATACCAATAGAAAGTATTCTATTCCCTTGTGTGACATAGAATATAGGATTGCTCTGGGTAAGCACTAGGGGTAAAACTATGTTGAATAAGACCATGTTGGGAGACAATGATTGTGATGCCTATAACATTAGAACTGAATTAACTGTACCTCAATTAGACAGAGGTACCGTGGTTAAAGGAAAATATGAATGTTTTTACAGCCATGACACCGAAGGAATTGATGTAGGAAACTACTGTAGAATGTGATACTATTTGGGTGCTAGAGACTACAGGAGTACGTAGAAATAATGATAAAGGGTTGATAATGAATAGATAAGGGTTGTGTGGTAAAATAACTCAGGTTGCATCATCTCTTACTATGTTGAAAAATCAAGACAGAGGTATTGCTGATTGTTCTTTCCACACATCCAGAAACTAACTGTTGAATGTATTGCATAATGAATGGATTGGTCTTTGTGCCTTAGTTAGAACAATTCAACAGGTTACCATTATTAAATCACCCCATGATGACTATGTTAATCCTAGGGTTAAAAGGGCGTATGAGAAAGACCCTGAGGTATACCTTGATACAATTGGACAGCCTAGAGGTGTACCTCGAGAGTTCAAGGCAAGAGATGAAGTTAAATCAGGATTTGGAATCTATATTTTTGTGGATAACACCAAATAAAAACTTAGAGTGGATTAATTATATATATTATAACCAACAGAGATTCATTAACTATACTGACTCGGCTCTAACAGCATTGGGGAAACAGGTACAGGCTACCAGTAAAATGACTTGGCAAAATAGACAGGTTAAGGCAAATGCTGGGTTTGACCCTCATGTTTGGGATTGGTTGGATCTAGCATTAGGAAAGTGGGGAGCTATGTTTGCTAGGATGGCTATTATGCTGGGAGGAGGGTTATTGGCTCTGGGTATTATATTTTGTTGTGTTTTACCCTTGGTAAAATCACTTGTGGTCCAGACAACAGTTAAACAGATGTCTGTAAGGAGAGTTGACCCTCCTGTGATAATTAGTCCTGTACCTGGGAGACCAGGTCAGTATACTGACAAAAATGGATAGCCCTGCAATGTGGTTGGTGGACCTCTAGACTGCCCGTTTGGTAATCCAAATTGTCTACGTGGAGTGGTGCAGGGAGGTGGTTATGCTTGCCATGATTTTCGTAAGGATGGTCTACCTGTATATGCTGTATTCCCAAATTCAGATGAATGTCTACTTGTACATGTCCACAAACAGTGTCATTTGCGCCGTAAGTGCAAGTGGTGCAAAAATTGAATGTGGAAGGCCATGACCATCAAGGAGACCCCGTGTTTTAATATGTTTTAATATCAAAGAGGAGATTGTAGTATCTGTAAGGATGAGGACTGTGCTCCTATGTAAGGATTTTAGTATATCTATTTTTGTTTAAGGCCTTGTGTTTTTGTATGTTTGGTTGAATTTTTAGATATGTATATCAATGAATATATCTGGTTTCCTTTAATTAATACTAGTTATGCCTTCTAAAGAACTAGGTTAATTTCAAAAACATGTTAGGTAACAGAGGGTATTCCGGTTACAAGTGTCTATGGACCATGTCCTTAATCTTCTAAACAAAGGTTGGTATCATTGATATCACTTTATTAGAGAGGTGTCTTATTAGAGAGGTGTTTTGTAACTGCATGTAGGTCTTTGGTTTTCTCATATTCAATTTATTATTATATTCCTTGTATTTTTTTTTAATTTTTATATACCTAATTTGATCTTTTACTCTTACGACAATTGGAGATGTTTGGTCTAGTTAGGTTTTCTTTACTGTTTCTGATTGGATCTTTTACTCCTATTTCACATTGGAGATGTTTGGTCTAGTTGGTTTATCTGCTTCACTTTGTTTTTATTTTTTGTTTTTTCTTGTTTATCATAGGTATTCTCATTTACTATCCCAAAGTTTTGTTTGTATAATTTATGTGGCTATTTAGCCCCAGAGGAGGGATTTGTAGGAGTAAATGAGATGTATAGGACAGCACATAGATGTATAAAATGGCTGAACATTAAAGATAGACCACACTAATGAAAGGGAGAGAACACATGGTCTGCTGACCTGACACTTAGGATAAAGAGACACATGGTCTGCTGACCTGACACTAATGATAAAGAGATTCATAGTCAGCTGCTTCTACACAGAGGTTTATAGGACAGAATCTGCTGATTCCAATAAAGGCAAACAAAACAAAGAGTACATTGACACATTATGCTGACACACTAAAGATAGAGGGATCCATAGTCAGCTGCTTCTAAAAAGAAGGCCTATAGGGCTGAATCTGCTGATTCCAATGGGGGCAAAGTGCATTGACACATTGATGAAAGGAAGAGACACAGAATCTGCTGACACACTAGGATGGAGGGTCCGGCCACCATTGTAGTCTAGCTGAGAGCAGATATGAGCGTTATTGGGCGTGAACAAGTAGGAGGCTTGAACTAAAAGATAATGGTGGTGAAAGACTTAAGAAAAGAAAGGTCATTTGCATAAGGGATGGACATAGTGCTATGTGTGTATAAATATAGGAGCTAAGGCTCTGGGAAATTGTGTGTGTTCCGCGGGGTGTGTTCCGCGGGGACATGCCAGTTGGCTGTACAGTTGTAATAAAGAGCATGTTTGAATTTACAAGTTCTGATAAGCGTTGTATTTGAAATGATTTTCCACGACAGGAGCAGACAGCTTCACAACACCTAGAACAGACAGACAGGGAGCAGATAGCTTCACAACACTTGGACAAGACAGTACAGGGTTCAGACAGCTTCACAACACCTAGAACAGACAGTACAGGGAACAGACAGCTTCACAACACCTAGACAAGACAGTACAGGGAGCAGACAGCTTCACAACACCTAGGCAAGACAGTACAGGGAGCAGACAGCTTCACAACTCCTAGACAAGACAGTATAGGGAGCAAACAGCTTCACAACACCTAGACAAGACAGTACAGGGAGCAGACAGCTTCACAACACCTAGACAGTACAGGGAGCAGACAGCTTCACAACTCCTAGACAAGACAGTACAGGGAGCAAACAGCTTCACAACACCTAGACAAGTCAGTACAGGGAGCAGACAGCTTAAAAACACCTAGACAAGTCAGTACAGGGAGCAGACAGCTTCACAACACCTAGACAAGACAGTACAGGGAGCAGACAGCTTCACAACACCTAGACAAGACAGTACAGGGAGCAGACAGCTTCACAACACCTAGACAAGTCAGTACAGGGAGCACACAGCTTAAAAACACCTAGACAAGTAGGGCACAGGGAGCAGACAGCTTCACAACACCTGGACAAGACAGTACAGGGAGCACACAGCTTCACAACACCTAGACAAGACAGTACAGGGAGAAGACAGCTTCACAATACCTGGACAAGACAGTAAAGGTAGCAGATAGCTTCACAGCACCTGGACAAGACAGTACAGGGAGCAGAGAGCTTCACAACACCTAGAACAGACAGTACAGGGAGCAGATAGCTTCACAACACTAGGACAAGACAGTACAGGGTTCAGACAGCTTCACAACACCTAGAACAGACAGTACAGGGAACAGACAGCTTCACAACACCTAGACAAGACAGTACAGGGAGCAGACAGCTTCACAACACCTAGGCAAGACAGTACAGGGAGCATACAGCTTCACAACTCCTAGACAAGACAGTATAGGGAGCAAACAGCCTCACAACACCTAGACAAGACAGTACAGGGAGCAGACAGCTTCACAACACCTAGACAAGACAGTACAGGGAGCAGACAGCTTCACAACACCTGGACAAGACAGTACAGGGAGCAGACAGCTTCACAACACCTAGACAGTACAGGGAGCAGACAGCTTCACAACTCCTAGACAAGACAGTACAGGGAGCAGACAGATTCACAACACCTAGACAAGAGAGTCCAGGGAGCAGACAGCTTCACAACACCTGGACAAGACAGTACATGGAGCACACAGCTTCACAACACCTGGACAAGACAGTAAAGGTAGCAGATAGCTTCACAGCACCTGGACAAGACAGTACAGGGAGCAGACAGCTTCACAACACCTAGAACAGACAGACAGGGAGCAGATAGCTTCACAACACTTGGACAAGACAGTACAGTGTTCAGACAGCTTCACAACACCTAGAACAGACAGTACAGGGAACAGACAGCTTCACAACACCTAGACAAGACAGTACAGGGAGCAGACAGCTTCACAACACCTAGACAAGACAGTACAGGGAGCAGACAGCTTCACAACACCTGGACAAGACAGTACAGGGAGCAGACAGCTTCACATCACCTGGACAAGACAGTACAGGGAGCAGACAGCTTCGCAACACCTGGACAAGACAGTACAGGGAGCAGACAGCTTCACAACACCTGGATAAGACAGTACAGGGAGCAGACAGCTTCACAACACCTAGACATGACAGTACAGGGAGCAGATAGCTTCACAGCACCTGGACAAGACAGTACAGGGAGCAGACAGCTTCACAACACCTAGACAAGACAGTACAGGGAGCAGACAGCTTCACAACACCTAGACAATACAGGGAGCAGACAGCTTCACAACACCTAGACAAGACAGTACAGGGAGCAGACAGCTTCACAACACCTAGACAAGACAGTACAGGGAGCAGACAGCTTCACAACACCTAGACAAGTCAGTACAGGGAGCAAACAGCTTAAAAACACCGAGACAAGACAGTACAGGGAGCAGACAGCTTCACAACACCTGGACAAGACAGTACAGGGAGCACACAGCTTCACAACACCTAGACAAGACAGTACAGGGAGAAGACAGCTTCACAACATCTAGACAAGACAGTACAGCGAGCAGACAGCGTCACAACACCTAGACAAGACAGTACAGGGAGCAGACAGCTTCACAACACCTGGACAAGACAGTACAGGGAGCAGACAGCTTCACAACACCTAGACAAGAGAGTCCAGGGAGCAGACAGCTTCACAACACCTGGACAAGACAGTACAGGGAGCACACAGCTTCACAACACCTGGACAAGACAGTAAAGGTAGCAGATAGCTTCACAGCACCTGGACAAGACAGTACAGGGAGCAGACAGCTTCACAACACCTAGAACAGACAGACAGGGAGCAGATAGCTTCACAACACTTGGACAAGACAGTACAGGGTTCAGACAGCTTCACAACACCTAGAACAGACAGTACAGGGAACAGACAGCTTCACAACACCTAGACAAGACAGTACAGGGAGCAGACAGCTTCACAACACCTAGGCAAGACAGTACAGGGAGCAGACAGCTTCACAACTCCTAGACAAGACAGTATAGGGAGCAAACAGCTTCACAACACCTAGACAAGACAGTACAGGGAGCAGACAGCTTCACAACACCTGGACAAGACAGTACAGGGAGCAGACAGCTTCACAACACCTAGACAGTACAGGGAGCAGACAGCTTCACAACTCCTAGACAAGACAGTACAGGGAGCAAACAGCTTCACAACACCTAGACAAGTCAGTACAGGGAGCAGACAGCTTAAAAACACCTAGACAAGTCAGTACAGGGAGCAGACAGCTTCACAACACCTAAACAAGACAGTACAGGGAGCAGACAGCTTCACAACACCTAGACAAGACAGTACAGGGAGCAGACAGCTTCACAACACCTAGACAAGTCAGTACAGGGAGCAGACAGCTTCACAACACCTGGACAAGACAGTACAGGGAGCACACAGCTTCACAACACCTAGACAAGACAGTACAGGGAGAAGACAGCTTCACAACACCTAGACAAGACAGTACAGCGAGCAGACAGCTTCACAACACCTAGACAAGACAGTACAGGGAGCAGAGAGCTTCACAACACCTGGACAAGACAGTACAGGGAGCAGACAGCTTCACAACACCTAGACAAGAGAGTCGTCCAGGGAGCAGACAGCTTCACAACACCTGGAAAAGACAGTACAGGGAGCACACAGCTTCACAATACCTGGACATGACAGTAAAGGTAGCAGATAGCTTCACAGCACCTGGACAAGACAGTACAGGGAGCAGAGAGCTTCACAACACCTAGAACAGACAGACAGGGAGCAGATAGCTTCACAACACTTGGACAAGACAGTACAGGGTTCAGACAGCTTCACAACACCTAGAACAGACAGTACTGGGAACAGACAGCTTCACAACACCTAGACAAGACAGTACAGGGAGCAGACAGCTTCACATCACCTAGGCAAGACAGTACAGGGAGCAGACAGCTTCACAACTCCTAGACAAGACAGTATAGGGAGCAAACAGCTTCACAACACCTAGACAAGACAGTACAGGGAGCAGACAGCTTCACAACACCTAGACAAGACAGTACAGGGAGCAGACAGCTTCACAACACCTGGACAAGACAGTACAGGGAGCAGACAGCATCACAACACCTAGACAGTACAGGGAGCAGACAGCTTCACAACTCCGAGACATGACAGTACATGGAGCAGACAGCTTCACAACACCTAGACAAGACAGTACAGGGAGCAGACAATTTAAAACACCTAGACAAGACAGTACAGGGAGCAAACAGCTTCACAACACCTAGACAAGACAGTAAAGGGAGCAAACAGCTTCACAACACCTAGACAAGACAGTACAGGGAGCAGACAGCTTCACAACACCTAGACAAGACAGTACAGGGAGCAGACAGCTTCACAACACCTAGACAAGTCATTACAGGGAGCAGGCAGCTTAAAAACACCTAGACAAGTCAGTACAGGGAGCAGACAGCTTCACAACACCTAGACAAGACAGTACAGGGAACAGACAGCTTCACAACACCTGGACAAGACAGTACAGGGAGCAGACAGCTTCACAACACCTGGACAAGACAGTACAGGGAGCAGACAGCTTCACAACACCTAGACAAGTCAGTACAGGGAGCAAACAGCTTAAAAACACCTAGACAAGACAGTACAGGGAGCAGACAGCTTCACAACACCTGGACAAGACAGTACAGGGAGCAGACAGCTTCACAACACCTGGAAAAGACAGTACAGGGAGCAGACAGCTTCACAACACCTGGACAAGACAGTACGGGGAGCAGACAGCTTCACAACACCTGGACAAGACAGTACAGGGAGCAGACAGCTTCACAATACCTAGACAAGACAGTACAGGGAGCAGACAGCTTCACAACACCTGGACAAGACAGTACAGGGAGCACACAGCATCACAACACCTGGACAAGACAGTACAGGGAGCAGACAGCTACACAACACCTAGACAAGACCGTACAGGTAGCAGATAGCTTCACAGCACCTGGACAAGACAGTACAGGGAGCAGACAGCTTCAAAACACCTAGAACAGACAGTACAGGGAGCAGATAGCTTCACAACACTTGGACAAGACGGTACAGGGAGCAAACAGCTTCACAACACCTAGACAAGACAGTACAGGGAGCAGACAGCTTAAAAACACCTAGACAAGTCAGTACAGGGAGCAGACAGCTTCACAACACCTAGACAAGACAGTACAGGGAGCAGACAGCTTCACAACACCTAGACAAGACAGTACAGGGAGGAGACAGCGTCACAACACCTAGACAAGACAGTACAGGGAGCAGACAGCTTCTCAACACCTGGACATTACAGTACAGGGAGCACACAGCTTCACAACACCTGGACAAGACAGTACAGGGAGCAGATAGCTTCACAACACCTGGATAAGACAGTACAGGGAGCAGACAGCTTCACAACACCTAGACAAGACAGTAAAAGGTAGCAGATAGCTTCACAGCAACTGGACAAGACAGTACAGGGAGCAGACAGATTCACAACACCTAGAACATACAGTACAGGGAGCAAATAGCTTCACAACACCTGGACAGACAGTACAGGGAGCACACAGCTTCACAACACCTGGACAAGACAGTACAGGGAACAGACAGCTTCACAACACCTAGACAAGACAGTACAGGGAGCAGACAGCTTCACAAACACCTGGATAAGACAGTACAGGGAGCAGACAGCTTCACAACACCTAGACATGACAGTACAGGGAGCAGATAGCTTCACAGCTCCTGGACAAGACAGTACAGGGAGCAGACAGCTTCACAACACCTAGACAAGACAGTATAGGGAGCAGACAGCTTCACAACACCTAGACAATACAGGGAGCAGACAGCTTCACAACACCTAGACAAGACAGTACAGGGAGCAGACAACTTCACAACTCCTAGACAAGACAATACAGGGAGCAGATAGCTTCACAACACCTAGACAAGACAGTACAGGGAGCAGACAGCTTCACAACACCTAGACAAGACAGTACAGGTAGCAGATAGCTTCACAGCACCTGGACAAGACAGTACAGGGAGCAGACACCTTCACAACACCTAGAACAGACAGAACAGGGAGAATATATTTTCACAACACTTGGACAAGAAAGTACAGGGAGCAGACAGCTTCACAACACCTAGACAAGACAGTACAGGGAGCAGACAGCTTCACAGCACCTAGACAAGACAGTACAGGGAGCAGACAGCTTCACAACACCTAGACAAGACAGTACAGGGAGCAGACAGCTTCACAACACCTAGACAGTACAGGGAGCAGACAGCTTCACAACACCTAGACAAGACAGTACAGGGAGCAGACAGCTTCACAACACCTAGACAAGTCAGTACATGGAGCAAACAGCTTAAAAACACCTAGACAAGACAGTACAGGGAGCAGACAGCTTCACAACACCTGGACAAGACAGTACAGGGAGCAGACAGCTTCACAACACCTGGACAAGACAGTACGGGGAGCAGAAAGCTTCACAACACCTGGACAAGACAGTACAGGGAGCAGACAGCTTCAAAACACCTAGACAAAACAGTACAGGGAGCAGACAGCTTCACAACACCTGGACAAGTCAGTACAGGGAGCAAACAGCTTAAAAACGCCTAGACAAGACAGTACAGGGAGCAGACAGCTTCACAACACCTGGACAAGACAGTACAGGGAGCAGACAGCTTCACAACACCTGGACAAGACAGTACAGGGAGCAGACAGCTTCACAGCACATGGACAAGACAGTACGGGGAGCAGACAGCTTCACAACACCTGGACAAGACAGTACAGGGAGCAGACAGCTTCACAACACCTAGACAAGACAGTACAGGGAGCAGACAGCTTCACAACACCCGGACAAGACAGTACAGGGAGCACACAGCTTCACAACACCTAGACAAGACAGTACAGGGAGCAGATAGCTTCACAACACCTGGACAAGACAGTACAGGGAGCACACAGCTTCACAACACCTAGACAAGACAGTACAGGTAGCAGATAGCTTCACAGCACCTGGACAAGACAGTACAGGGAGCAGACAGCTTCACAACACCTAGAACAGACAGTACAGGGAGCAGATAGCTTCACAACACTTGGACAAGACAGTACAGGGAGCAAACAGCTTCACAACACCTAGACAAGACATTACAGGGAGCAGACAGCTTCACAACTCCTAGACAAGACAGTACAGGGAGCAGACAGCTTCACAACACCTAGACATGTCAGTACAGGGAGCAGACAGCTTAAAAACACCTAGACAAGTCAGTACAGGGAGCAGACAGCTTCAAAACACCTAGACAAGACAGTACAGGGAGCAGACAGCTTCACAACACCTAGACAAGACAGTACAGGGAGCAGACAGCGTCACAACACCTAGACAAGACAGTACAGGGAGCAGACAGCCTCTCAACACCTGGACAAGACAGTACAGGGAGCACACAGCTTCACAACAACTGGACAAGACAGTACAGGGAGCAGATAGCTTCACAACACCTGGACAAGACAGTACAGGGAGCAGACAGCTTCACAACACCTAGACAAGACAGTAAAAGGTAGCAGATAGCTTCACAGCAACTGGACAAGACAGTACAGGGAGCAGATAGCTTCACAACACCTGGACAGACAGTACAGGGAGCAGACAGCTTCACAACACCTGGACAAGACAGTAAAGGGAGCAGACAGCTTCACAACACCTAGACAAGACAGTACAGGGAGCAGACAATTTAAAACACCTAGACAAGACAGTACAGGGAGCAGACAACTTCACAACTCCTAGACAAGACAGTACAGAGAGCAAACAGCTTCACAACACCTAGACAAGAGAGTACAGGGAGCAGACAGCTTCACAGCACCTGGACAAGACAGTACAGGGAGCAGACAGCTTCACAACACCTAGACAAGACAGTACAGGGAGCAGACAGCTTCACAACACCTAGACAAGACAGTACAGGTAGCAGATAGCTTCACAGCACCTGGACAAGACAGTACAGGGAGCAGACACCTTCACAACACCTAGACAAGACGGTACAGGGAGCAGACAGCTTCACAACACCTAGACAAGACAGTACAGGGAGCAGACAGCTTCACAACACCTAGACAAGTCAGTACATGGAGCAAACAGCTTAAAAACACCTAGACAAGACAGTATAGGGAGCAGACGGCTTCACAACACCTGGACAAGACAGTACAGGGAGCAGACAGCTTCACAACACCTGGACAAGACAGTACAGGGAGCAGACAGCTTCACAACACCTGGACAAGACAGTACGGGGAGCAGAAAGCTTCACAACACCTGGACAAGTCAGTACAGGGAGCAAACAGCTTGAAAACACATAGACAAGACAGTACAGGGAGCAGACAGCTTCACAACACCTGGACAAGACAGTACATGGAGCAGACAGCTTCACAACACCTGGACAAGACAGTAAAAGGTAGCAGATAGCTTCACAGCAACTGGACAAGACAGTACAGGGAGCAGACACCTTCACAACACCTAGACAAGACGGTACAGGGAGCAGACAGCTTCACAACACCTAGACAAGACAGTACAGGGAGCAGACAGCTTCACAACACCTAGAC